>NC_066626.1:59143195-59193195 GCF_025201925.1 Gopherus flavomarginatus | reverse complement strand
AAGCTAAAGTTTATACGTTTGTAGTGATTATTTGGTATGGTAGATTTTCCTCAGTTTAGAAAAGATTTTGTGATCAGGTATTTGTGTTAGCAGTGAGAAAAATATTCAAATATGCTTTTTATTTATTTAAAACACAGAACAGGTATATTTATAATGAAGACACGGAGTAATGAACTATGTAGTTTGAACTGGTATCTTAATACCTGATCACTCACATTAAGGTAATTAAGATAATATAAATAATGCTGCACACCAAGTGTCAACAGTGGATTGCTGTATGAAAATACTTCAAAATATAATTACCAGCAATTTATTTATAATTTCTATTACTTTGGGATACTTTTCTCAGACGCTGAAATACAGTCATTAACATCAATGTATAAATCTCTGGATTAAACTACTAAAATATATTCAGATGAATTATTCTAAATACTTAGATGATAGTGATGTGCTATTCCAGATATATAAGGTAGTACCTGTTATGTTATATATCTATCACGTAGCTTTATACTTGACATTAGTCACATGAACAGCATGAAAGCAAATTCATAAATAATTCAAAGGTATAGTATTTTGATTTGTGCAGTACTTACCACCTGTGAGGCCAGACAATGTGCAAAGGTCTTTGCTGATAGTCCGTTCCACTCAAGAGATTACAAGGGTTAAAAGTCACATGTTGCTTATCTTCTTGACAAGGCACTTCTTGATTTGTACTTTCTGATGCTTCAGACTTGTTCAGTTTCTCTAGTGATATTAATGGGTATTGTAGTCTTTCCTGTTGTGTGGTACAAAGTCCAGACCGTGCTTCACGAAGTCCAGACTCAGGACTTGAGCTGCTGTTTTTCATTAAACTCTCAGTGGCTCTATACTTCTGTTGGAAAGGCAGACACCTAAATAGATAAGTATCTCCATTTCCTCTAACACCAGTTATCTTCTCCAAATGGGCCAGTTTGTGCTCCGGCATGAATCTATTATCAAAAAAGAAAATTCCTGTATGGCATTTACACCGGATACAAATCATTTCAGTTGGCACTTTTGAGTTATTTAATTGCAAATGAAAAGAGAGGATGGTCAGCATTTTTGATCCTGGGAACAACATCACAGGAATTCAGTAAGTGACATTTTTTCGTATTTTAGCAAATGTAGCGCTTGTGAAAGGTGGCAGACTCACAGGCCTACAACCTGAGTGCCTCTATTAAACCACAATACAACTATAGCACGGACATTGATGACAGGATCGCACACCACTTGCAGACCATTTGCTTCCAATTTGAAATGGAGGAAAATCTCGAAGAGGTAAGAAGGCGGTTCTGTTTCCAAAGCCATTAATTTTTTGGTCTTTTTGCAGAGACTACAATAAAATCACTAATAAGTGCCAAATGCAGTGGTGATTTTACTATCACGTGAACACCTGTCTCTTAGAAACTAGACTGAGACCAGCAAATCACTTCTTATAGGTCAATGAACAGCTGCCCTATGTCAGCTTTCATTCACTAATAACATGGGCCCAATCTGAACCCGGGCCAAATCTGAAAGTCTCCTTATCTCATTACTCATCATTTGACCCAAATAGATCTTTGTTAAAAATGTATTATCACAAAATAATACACAAATACGTTTAAAAAACCTTAGGATTTAGTTGTGCATTTGGTCTATAACATGAGGTAGGTTGAAGTGTACTTCCTATTTCACCTGGCTGACATCTAAAATAAGGATACAGATCATTCTTACCATGACACAAGGTATAGGAATCTGTTCCCACACTTCTAAAATGAGTAGGGCTTAGCAACAAGACACCTACTGAGTTAGAATATTATATCTGGAACACTGCATACACCTCTACCCCGCTATAATGCTGTCCTCAGGAGCCAAAAAATCTTACCGCGTTATAGGTGAAACCGCGTTATATCGAACTTGCTTTGATCCGCCGGAGCATGCAGTCCCCCTCCCCCGCCCAGAGCGCTGCTTTACCGTGTTATATCCAAATTTGTGTTATATCGGGTTACGTTATATTGGGGTAGAGGTGTATTAGTAAACAGTGTATACACCTCAACCTGCCGTGCCCCTGCAGTGCCCTTTAGCAATGCAGCAGCAGTAGACAAAGGCCAGACATGTCTATTGCCTTATAAACCAAGGTGCTCAGAAGCACATATCTTTTCTAAAGCAGACACCATAAGATCCACTCTCAAGCTGGAGGAATCTGCCTGGATTCTCCCTACTAGGCAGCAGGTCTGAATAATCATCACATTCTCATTCACAGCTAAGAAAACAGAAGTAAAGCGATTAAGTGACTTTGCCAAGGTCACAGGGACAGTCTTACAATTCAGGAGTTCCTGGCTTCCAGTTATGTGTTCAGATTACACCTCTCGTCGCCTGCTGAAAGCCTCTCAACAACAAGATAAATTTTAATAGTTATATGCAGGACACAGTACTCACTTAGTACTATTTGAAAAGTGACATTTTATGCTGTGTAATTTTGCTATTTGTTTTTTAAGTAGTTGTGAATTATGGGCCATCATCAGGAAATACTGAGAGAGGAAAAGGTCACTTCATTCAATCAGTTTGTCTCTTTTAAGTTCATTACCAGACTGACTGCACAGCTCTGTCACTGGGTCCTGCAAAGTCTTCTCTTTCATAAATATATATCTGTATCTTACGGTTAGTTACTTAAACATTATTTGTTTCTGTGGCCTTCTTTGGCAACACATTTCATGTGGTTAGTACTATTTAAGATAAATAAGTCTGAATTCCCAGTTTCCTTTAATTTCCAAATGTTTAGATTGTATGGACTGGTTATTGAACAGTTTTACCAGAATGAACACTTGCTCTATTTTACCAACTCCTTCCACAATTCTTCAGACTTTTAATCAATCACACTGAAACCTTCATTTCTGAATTGAGAATAAACTACTTCTTTAGCTTTTTGTCAAAACAAATATCCAAACCCTGGACTCATCCAGGTTACCCTGCAATGCAGTCTCTTTAAAGGCAAATAAATGGCTCCGAAATTATACCAAAATTCTACCCATACTGCAGTCAGAAGTTTACTGCAGTCGTACACTTGACTAATTGCTTTGAGGATTTGTCTGCAATAACCCTTCAGTTTCTTTTTCTAGTCAGTACACTGCACAACTATTCTGTTTAATCTGTACTCCCTATTTTGGGTTGTTACCCTCAAACATATTATTTTACATTTAATGACATTAAGCTGTACCTTCTACTTACTGACCCAGTCATTTAAATGATCCAGATTCTTTTGAATTTAGGTAGAGTGTTCCCCTTTATTTGTTATTTTTATCCTGTAGATATAATCATCAAATTTTGATATTTAACATTCAATATCCTCATCCAAATCAATTACACATATTATAAACAGAGGTTCCCAAACCAATCTCAGAGGTAAACTCTTTCCATCTAGATGAAGTAGCCAATCCCATTTATTTACCACTTTCAAAAAGAACTATTTCATTCTCATATCAGTACTGCTTACTATTACCAGTAAATGTTAATGTAGAATCTTACCAAATGTTTTTGGTAAATCAAAATTCTCCTGCACTTTATGGAGCAATATCTATATAAAAAAGTAGCATCTTACCAATGGCTAACCTAACATACTGACAACTATATTAGCTGCTCTGAACAAATGTGCTCATCAAAGTATTATTTGCCTAAATTTCACACTAATAATATGATAATAGATATTATCTAACACAAGCTAACATTCTAGACCCAGCACAATCCGGATTCAGACCAGGACATGGAACTGAAACTGCTTTAGTGGCACTGACAGAGGATCTTCTCCTGTCAATGGAAAGACGACCGGCAGACATTCTCATCCTCCTAGCCCTCTCTGCAGCACTCCACACAACTGACCTGAGATTCTGCTGTCAGACCTGAAAGAAGTAGCTGGGGTCCACAGAATGCACTAAGTGTATGGTGACACTTTGTGCTGGAGATGTAATTTCCAGCTGGAGGAGACATGTCTGTGCTAGCTCTGATCAATCTAGCACACTAAAAATAGAAGCGTAGCCATGGGGGCATGAGCAGCAGGAGGGGCTAGCTGCCCTGAGTACAATCCCATCCAAGATGCTAGGTACATACACAAATAACTGGCCCATCCCATCACTCATGCCACCGTGGCTACACTTCTATTTTTAGTGTGGTAGCTCCATTAGAGTTAGCACAGGCATGTCTCCACAAACTGGAAATTACACATCCAACTCAAAATGTAGACATATCCTGAAATGGTTTGAGAGCTTCCCATCAGCTACCCAACAAGTAGTGATGGGAAACTGCATTTCCACCACTAGACCCCTGTCAAGGTTCCTTCCTCACTCTGAACGTTAGGGTACAGATGTGGGGGACCTGCATGAGAAGCTCTAAGCTTAACTACCAGCTTAGATCTGGTCTTGCTGCGACCATCCAGATTTCTCAGTGTCTGGAACACCCTCTTTCTCCCCAAAACCTTCCCCTCCCTGGGTAGCCCTCAGAGACTTCACCAATTTCCTGGTGAACACAGATCCAAACCCCTTGGATCTTAAAACAAGGAGAAATTAACCATCCCCCCTCCTTTCTTCCACCAACTCCTGGTGGATCCAGATCCAACCCCCTTGGATCTAAAAACAAGGAAAAAATCAATCAGGTATTAAGAAAAAGGCTTTTAATTAAAGAAAAGAAAGGTAAAAGAAAACCCTCTGGGAGAGATTAGCATACCAGCTACTCTCACAGACAACAGATTCCAAACACAGAGGATGTTCCCCTGGGCAAAAGCTTAGTTACACAAAAAATACCCAAATACCTAATTTGATTCTTCCTCTAATTGCACAAGACAGGTTACAAAGAAATAAACATAAACCTATTTATCCCTTTCTAAAACTTACTACTCTGATAAGAGGCTGGTTCCTTGATCTTTTTCACTTCGGCTGAAACTGAAACTCTAAACAAAGGAAAACTTCCCTCCTTCCTTTTGAAACATCTTGTTCCCCCATTGGTTCCTCTGGTCACGTGTCAGCTAGGCTAAGTGAACTTCTTAACCCTTTACAGGTAAAAGAGACATTAACCCTTAACTATCTGTTTATGACAACCCCACACTTGTGTAGTTTCACAAGGATCCTCTCTCTGATCTCTTCCAACATCTACATGAAACCACTAGGTGAAAGGGTCAGCGGTCATCACAGATAGCTCAGTGTCTGGATAAGATCAGATCATGGATGAAGTATAGCTGGATGAAGATCAACCCAAGCAAGACTCCGATTGTGATGCTGGTGGGCAGAGGAAAATATTTTGAAGAGTTTGCAGCCACAGCGCAGTTTCCTTGGGCAGCAGATACACACCCACAGTTGGTCAATTCAGTCTATGGACTAGGGATACTCTCAGATTTATCAGTGACGCTGAGTAGCATCTGTGAATAATGCTTTCTACAATCTCCACTTGGCTAGAAGACTCTGTTCCATCCTGGAGGATGAACACTTGGTCTCAATTATTCATGCCTTCCTCATCTTTGGCTGGAATGCAATATACCTGGGCATGAAGCCTTCAGTACTTAGGAAACTCTAACTAGACCAGAATGCTGCAGCAAATCTCAGCAACATAGGCTACCGTGAGCACATCTAACCTGTCTTCTACTGTCTACCCTGGCTTACCACTGAATTTCAAATCAAGTTCAAGGTCTTAGTCCATATTTTTAAAGGGCTCAATAGCCTGGGCCCAGGCTATCTAAAAGACAATCTAAAGCTTTGGGACGAATATCATAACTATGCTCTCCTCTGCCACAATGGAACTCTCCACAATAAGAGTAAAGCTCATCTGTGTGGTAGATAGCTCTTTCTCCGGGGGCAGTCTGAGACTGTGGAGTGAACTTCCTCAAGAACTAAGGACCATCACAAACCTCACCACTTTCTGCTCCAAGTACAAGACACATTTCTTTGACCTGGCCTTCTCTAACAAACATATAGCAATGTATATGTGTACAAAACAACAACAAAAAACAACCCTCCAAATGTCTACCAAAGTAAGACACTCCCTTGCACACCCTTCTCCCTTTGGGGAGAGGATGAGAGAACAAACAATGTTACAGATGTGGAGTCATGTTGCATAATGCGCTACTGGAAGGCACTCAGATATGACTGTAGTAAGCACAATATGAGAACCTAGTTAGAATAGAATAGACCTAGAATTGCCAGATATAGTTCTTAATGGCATTATTTTTGAGGTGTCATAAAAAGGTCCAAGTAGTGATGGTGCTCCCCAAATAAGTGTCATTTGTGCAGCTCCATAATCTTACCATTTTCCATTCCTATCTGTTTGAGCAATTCTCCAAAACTCGAAAAGATTAAATCAAGGGGACTTGTGGTTGCTCAGCACTTCTGAATATCAGAGTACTTATTTAGATGTCTAAATAAGGAGTTAAGTGCCTAAATTTAGGTAATTAAGTCTGAAAATGTTGATGATGGCTCTAATACGTCTTATTTTAGCTCCCCATTTACTTATGTTCCTTTACTTCAGAAATATGGAATATTAATATTGAAGTAATACAAACTGACAACAAAGTTCCATATAATTTACAATTTTAAATACTTTTATTTTTTACTTATACAGTGCCTTCAGTAGAATATTCTAATGAATTAATCTTCCCAGGATCTCTATGATGTAAGTATTATTATCCACATTTTATATATAGAACAACTGAGTGACAGACAGCTTCAGTGACCTGAACAGATCCTGGATCACTCAACTCCTAGTATCATGCCTCAACCAGAAGACCATCCTTGCTTTTTTTGTCTCGTGTCACTCATTTTGAGTCTTTTCACTTGTACTGTAGAAACAGTAACTACCAGCAATTAATCAAAACTCAAATGATACCCAGCTTAATTCTGTCTTAAACTGTAATCACATTAATGTTGAGGTGCAAACTAAACTTCAGGTCCTGTTTACACTACTGTAAAAACCATATGAGGAAATTAAAAACAAAATTTCCAAATGACGTTTACCTAGCAATGTGGCCATGACATAATTTGATTAAAGAATTTTTTAAAACAGTCCATTGAAGTCTGAGAGATGCAACTGCCCAGGTATTCTATATTTTACCCTCCTCTACCTTCCTAACATTTTATCTCTCCTCTCCAATCATATACTGCCCCAAGCAGATTTTTTTCTTTCCCAGTTTTCAGGTCTCATAAATCTGACCTGTCATTACAGAATTTTTTATATTAGATAAGACTTCACCAATTTCTCTTCGGAGTAAACTATTTAACATCGTTTATGTAAGACATATGTGTGCAATCAATTCTGTGGTATTTGCTCGTATAACACATAGAGTGTTCATCATTTTGACAATTTTTAAAGTTTTAGAACACCATTTCACTTAAGCATTTTTTGGGAAAAAAAAGATTTATTTGATCGTTAACTTTGGAACAAGTTATCTGCATTAACTTCCATTGTTTTGGCATAAAGTAGTTTTGTGTATTTTATTAACAACAGTGGAGATATGATAAAGGATGTAGGCACAAACCCATGAATAGTCATAACTGGAATCCACAGTACTCATGTAAAATAATTCATGTTTGGACTTATTTTGAAAGACGTTTGCTGCACACTAGTATGGACATTTATGCTTCACTACATATCATTATGTCTAAAAGGTTGTACCTGGATATAACATTTATAATTCTTGGAAGACCACATAGCCCACTGTAAATCATGTACAGTATAAACTATGTTGTCAACATGGTAGGAACGATGTAGTGGACATAATTTTTTCCTGACCACCAGCTAAAGCTTTGCATGATGCTTAATCAAATCAATTGAAATTAAAAAGGGAAATCTACTAAATTTAATCTATCTGATCATGTAAACTGGAGAAACATAGTGGTGGATTAATAATGGAAGTTACTTTAGAAAATGTTAACACATTTTTATAGAACTTCTTCACTCCAACTTTCTCAATCTCTCCTCAAAATCCACAGAAATCTCTCTCTTCCAAACTTATGACATTCTGATATACCTTCTGTCTCCCTCCAAGTGTAATCTGCTCTCTGGTAGACACCTGCCTGGGATTAGTTAAATCTCAATAAACATCAAAAATGTACAGAATTTCTATAGCACTGTCCAGCCAAGGATCTCAAAACATTTTTACAAGCATTAATTAATTTAGTCTCCTGATAACTCTAGGAGGTAATATATTATTATCCTCACTTTACAGATGTGAAAAATATGACACAATGATTTGCGCAGTTCACACTAAGCTTGTAGAAGAGCCAGATGATGCCTTCTCTGCTTTCATTCACCACCCTTTTTCTGATCCCTTTCCCTGACACAACTCAAGGATAGTTTTGCACTCATCAGACCTAGTTATCCATTATTGGATCTCAGCAGTTCTAACAGTCTCTTCTAAGCCCAAACTGACTTCATTTTTTCAAAATCTTGATTACTTTTGTGGTTCTCTGTGTCAAGAGTGCACTGCATGTTAGTGATCTTGGTAAAGTGCAAGACAAATTTAACTGAAGTCACTTTTTCATCAATTAGAGATCACCAAACTTGCCAAGATCCCTCTTTGAAATTCATGAAAAAGCATCAAAGACAGGTAGAGAAAAACAGTGTAAAATAGCGAAGATGGATAGGAGGTTGTTGGATGAACAACAGATCCTGGATTAAAAAACAACAAAAAACCAGGCCAGGACGGTACCTTCAAATAAAAATAAGGGCTTAGTTACATGTTGAGACAAAAATATAAAACATTTCAGAACCTTTCTCATCCTTAATAACAATCCTCAAGAATCATTTATAGTTCAAGTATTTACTTCTTTCTACTTATGCTTCCCCTAATGTCTTATATTTTACATTATATCTTTCCCTATCCAATGCTTGTGCTCAGGGCAGAAACCAGTCTCTGCCAATCCTCTCTTGTCATTTGCTGCTGCTTCTATTTGCTGTAAGATGTTGAGATCAACTATTCTTCCCTCCCTGCTCAGGTTTCTTCTTAAGATCTCTTTCAGGCACCCTCATTTTCCCATATCAGTTGGTTACCATTTACTGGTTTCATGTGAGAGTTTGTGTATTGGCATCTGGATTATATGCCCCCAAAATATTCAGCACTTCCTTCTGAGACTTTAATGCTAAAGTAGGATATGACAACCAAGGTATGGGGTGAGCAATGGGGAAGCATGGGTTGTGACTCATCATCCAAAATGGCAAAAGATTCATTGAATTGTGTTGCAAGAAAAATGGGCAGCACTCAGAGACAATGCAACTCAAGCTGAAACAGTGACTGCTGGATAGCAACACTGAGCAAGACTTGGATAAACCAAGAGACATGGCATCTTACTGAGGAAAGAAATGTACTAAAAGATCCTGAATGCTAAGACCAATGAACTATTGGAAAAAGCAAAGACGCAGTATTAGAAAACAGACAAAGCAGCAAAAAAAGCAATGCAAGGAAAGAAAGATGGGGATATGCTGAAGATCTAGCAGCTGAAGTTGCTGCTACGATAGGAAATCACAGAGCTGTTTACTAAATGACAAAAACCCTATGTGGAAATTTTAAAATAGGACATGGGCCAATAAAAAGCAAAGGTGGAAAAAATGTTTCCAGCTGAGGCAGTACAGAAAAACAGATGGGAAGAGCATTTCAAATATATCCTCAATAGACTCACACCCACCTCAGCACCAGATTTTGATGAAACACGTGAACCTGATCAATTTCACATTAACATCAGTTTCATAGAGATGTCAGAATATAGGCTGCAATCTACAAAGCAGTGGGAGATCATCAAATTATAGCAGAAATGCCAAAAAAGATGGTTACTGACCTTTGTAACTATTGTTCTTCGAGATCTGTTGCTCATATCCATTCCAATTAGGTGTGCGCGCGCTGCGTGCACGTTCGTCAGAAGATTTTTACCCTAGCAACACCCAGTGGGTCGGCTGGATCGCCCCCTGAAGTCGCACTGTTAGGCGCCGGATATATACCCCTGCCAACTCAACGGCCCTTCAGTTCCTTCTTGCCAGTTACTCCGAAAGAAGGGACGGAGGGCGGGTTTGGAATGGATATGAGCAACACATCTCGAAGAAAAACAGTTACAAAGGTGAGTAACCATCTTTTCTTCTTCGAGTGCTTGCTCATATCGATTCCAATTAGGTGATTCCCAAGCCATACCTAGGCGGTGGGGTCAGAGTGAGATGTTGCAGAATGCAAAACTGCTGAGCCAAATGCTGCATCATCTCTGGACTGTTGAATCAATGCGTAATGTGAGGCAAAAGGTGTGAATTGATGACCAGGTAGCTGCCCGACATATTTCCTGGATGGGAACATGGGCCAGGAAGGCGGCAGATGAAGCTTGAGCCCGAATAGAATGGGCGGTGAGGTGGCTAGCCAGAATGTGAGCCAAATCATAGCATGTACGGATGCAGGATGTTACCCAAGATGAAATTCGTTGGGATGAGACCAGCAGGCCTTTCATCCAGTCTGCTACAGCTACAAAGAGCTGAGGTGACCTTCGGAAGGGTTTTGTTTTCTCGATATAAAAGGCGAGAGCCCTGCGAATGTCTAGGGTGTGCAGCTGTTGTTCCCGATGCGATGGGTGCGGCTTCGGGAAAAAGACTGGGAGGAAGATGTCGTGATTGACATGAAAGGCGGACACCACTTTAGGGAGGAAGGAGGGGTGTGGTCACAGCTGTACCTTGTTCTTATGGAATACCGTATACGGGGGGGGGGGGTCCGCTGTCAAGGCCCAAAGCTCAGATACTCGTCTTGCCGAAGTAATAGCGACAAGGAAGGCTGTCTTCCAGGAAAGGTACAGCAGCGAGCAGGTGGCCAGTGGTTCGAAAGGAGCACCCATAAACTTGGCTAGCACCAGGTTGAGATCTCAGGTAGGGGTCGGGCGTCTGACTTGAGGGTACAAATGTTCCAGTCCCTTGAGGAACCTTGAAACTATGGGGTGAAAGAAGATTGATCAGCCATTTTCCCCTGGGTGGAAGGCAGAGATGGCTGCCAGATGCACCTTTATGGAAGAGACCACTAGGCCCTGTTCTTTCAGGGACCAGAGGTAGTCCAGGACAGTAGGAACAGACACCTGCCTGGGGATTGAGTTACACTGAGCGCACCAGCAGGAGAAATGCTTCCACTTGGCCAGATATGTCATCCTAGTGGAAGGCTTCCTACTACCCAAGAGCACTTGTTGGACTGAGGCAGAGCAACGCAACTCAGACTGGGTCAACCACGCAGCAACTATGCTGTGAGGTGAAGAGACTGCAGGTCCGGATAGTGAAGCCTGCCGAAGTCCTGTGTTATGAGATCCAGTCAGAGTGGCAGGGGAATCGGGTCTGCCACTGAGAGGTTGAACAACATGGTGTACCAGTGCTGCCTCGGCCACGCTGGAGCAATCAGGATCAGGTGGGTGCTGTCCCTGCAGAGCTTGAGTAAGACTCTGTGGACGAGCGGAAACGGTGGGAAGGCATAGAGTAGGTGCCTCTTCCATGGGATCAGGAATGCATCTGAGAGGGAGCCCGGGGAGCGTCCCTGGAAGGAGCAGAACACCTGGCATTTCCTGTTCTCTCGTGAGGCAAAGAGGTCTATGTTGGGAAACCCCCACTTACGGAAAACAGAATGGATGACATCTGGATGAACTGACCACTCCTGACACAGGAAGGATCTGCTGAGGTGATCTGCCAGAGTGTTCTGGACTCCTGGGAGAAAAGATGCTACCAAATCGATCGAGTGGGGAATGCAAAAGTCCCAGAGGTGGACGGCTTCTTGACAAAGGAGGGAGGAGCGTGCTCCGCCCTGCTTGTTTATGTAAAACATGGCCGTTGTGTTGTCCGTGAACATTGATACACAACGGCCTTGGAGATGGTCTCAAAACACCTGGCATGCTAGATGGACCACTCTCAGCTCCCGTACATTGATGTGCAAGGCCAGCTCTTGAGGCGACCAGAGGCCTTGAGTGTGAAGGCCCTCGAGGTGGGCACCTCAATCCAGAGATGACGCGTCCGTGGTTAGGGCCATCGAGGGTTGCGGTGGGTGGAATGGCATCCCTGCACAGACTAGAGTGGGGTTTAGCCACCAGGTTAGGGAGCCCAGAACCTTCCGGGGAATAGTGAGCACCGAGTTCAGGCTGTCTCTGTGTAGTTGGTATATTGAAGCAAGCCAGGTTTGAAAGGGACGGAGGCATAGCCTAGCGCGCTTGGTCACGAAGGTGCACGAGGCCATGTGACCTACTAGGCTGAGGCAGATGCGCACCGACGTTGTCAGGAAGGTTTGAAGACCTCGAATAATTGAAGCCATTGCTTGAAAACGCGACTGCGGGAGGCAGGCTCTGGCCAGATTGGAGTCCAGAACCGCTCCTATGAAGCCTATTCTCTGTGTAGGTGTCAGAGTAGACTTCTCTGTGTTGATCATCAGGTCCAGGCTCTCAAAGAGGTCTTTGACGATGCGCAGGTGCTGTGACACTTGTAACTGGGAAGTCCCTCGAATGAGCCAATTGTCAAGATACGGGTAAATGTGTATCCGATGACGCCGGAGGGAGGCGGCGACTATAGCCATGCATTTTGTGAACACACGCGGAGCCGCAGAAAGGCCAAACGGAAGTACAGTGAACTGAAAGTGTTGATGGTTGACCACAAAACAGAGGTACCATCTGTGTGGTGGGTAAATTGCGATGTGGAAATATGCATCCTTCACATCGAGGGTGGCATACCATTCTCCCGGATCCAGGGACAGGATAATGGTCCATGCGGAACTTCAGCTTTATCATGAATTTGTTGAGTTCTCACAGGTCTAGGATCGGTCGTAGACCTCCCTATGTCTTGGGGATTAGGAAGCAGCAGGAATGAAGCCCCTTGCCCTTAATGTCTTTTGGCACCTCCTTTATGGCTCCCATGGCTAGGAGTGACTGGACCTCTTGTAAGAGGAATTGCTCGTGAGAGGGGTCCCTGAAGAGGGACGGGGAGGGAGGGTGGGAAGGCGGGTTTGAAACAAACTGGAGGTAGTATCTCACTTCCACCGTGCGCAGGACCCAACGATCTGAAATTAGCTGGGACCAGGCAGGGACGAATTGTGAGAGGCGGTTGAAAAAGTGAGGAGAAGGATTCGGTAGAGCAACTAGTGGGCCGCCCTCGGGCATCCCATCAAAAGTTCTGCTTGGGCCCCACTGGTGGTTTAGGGGGCACCTGATTTTGACCTCCTTGAGGGCCAGACTGTCTCCGACGATTCCCTCTACCATGCCTTCTGCTAAAGTCCTAATACGGCCTAGGCGGGGCGTTAGGGCAGTGTGGCTGGGGCCAGAAGGTCCTGCATTGGGTCACTGGTGTGTGCATACTCAGCGAGCGCATTATAATGCAATTGTCCTTCAGACTTTGCAATCTGAGGTCAGTTTTATCTGAGAACAGGCCCTGGCCTTTGAAGGGCAAATCCTGAATAGTTTGTTGTAATTCAGGGGGAAGGCCTGATACCTGGAGCCAGGAGATACACCTCATCATCACTCCTGACTCCAGGGTTCTGGCTGCAGAGTCCGCTGCATCCAGAGAGACTTGGAGGGAGGTTCTTGCTACCTTTTTACCCTCCTCAAGTAGGGCCGTAAATTCTTGATGGTATTCCTGGGGAAGAAGCTCCATAAACTTCCCCAAGGACACCCACGTGTTAAAGTTATATCTACTTAGGAGGGCTTGTTGGTTTGCCACTCTAAGTTGGAGGCCCCCGGCCTAGTATATTTTGCGGCCTAGGAGGTCCATGCCTCCTTTGACTTAGGAGCCAGGGCTTGCTGGCCATGACGCTCCCTCTCGTTCACCGATTGCACCACTAGAGAGCAAGGAGGTGGGTGAATGTAGAGATATTCATAACCCTTTGAGGGGACCATATATTTTCTCTCTACTCCCCTTGCTGTAGGTGGAATCGAGGCTGGGGATTGCCAAATGGTATCCACATTAGCCTGTATGGTGCGGATAAATGGAAGAGCCACTCTTGTAGGTGCATCAGCCGATACGATGTCCACGACAGGGTCCTCTATTTCAGGGACCTCCTCCACCTGTAAGTTCATATTCTGAGCCACTCATCTCAAAAGGTCTTGATGGGCCCTGAGATCAATTGGTGGGAGGGCCTGAGGAGGATGTTCCTGCCACCGCCTCGTCAGGCGAGGAGGAGGAGAAGAGGCCCGGGACCATGGGGTCCTGTGGGGGCTCCTGCACTTGAGAAGCATCTGTGTCAGGTGGAACCTGGGTGTCTGCTGATGATATCGGAACCTCATCTGTGCCTGTAGGGGGTGGGCAGCTTACTGTCGCCTCTGGTAAGCGGTGTTCTGACAGGGCCAACTGTGGAGCCACTGATGGAGTCCCTTGGGCCTGGTGGTATGCCCACGGTGTCCAGAAAGACCAGTGATGAGGCCCTTGCTTGTGGCTCTGGCTCTCTGGGAATATATGGCCGGGGACGTCAGAGTCACGCTCCTGAGGATAGGATGTGCTACCAGCCTGCGATGACACCGATGTGTCTCTCGATGGCCATGGCGGTGCTGACAGACCCTGGGAGGGTGCCACTGTTCTGGATGCTTGATCCCAGGCCGGTACCGGGGAGCGGTACCGGGAGCTATAATGGTACCGTGAGCGAGACCAGGACCTTCTACTGTAGCAGTGCCGGGAGGTCAACCGGGATCTCGAGCCCCTTCGTCTGGAGCGACTGTGGGATA
This sequence comes from Gopherus flavomarginatus, assembly GCF_025201925.1. Taxonomy (NCBI): domain Eukaryota; kingdom Metazoa; phylum Chordata; order Testudines; family Testudinidae; genus Gopherus; species Gopherus flavomarginatus. The sequence continues at coordinate 59,178,523 of NC_066626.1, read as the reverse complement.
CACGGTGCCGAGGGCGGTGCCGTGAGTTGGATCGGTACCGGGAGTATCCAGCCAGCGAACGAGATGTTGAACGGTGCCGCGAGTGCGACCGGTACCGTGATGGAGAGTGGTGCCGGGACTGCGAGCAGTGCCAGGAGCGGGAACGGCGTGATCGAGAACGTCTGTGAGACCATGATCTTGAACGACGTCTCTCTGTTGGACTAACGGAAAGTGGCCTTACCAGGGCTGGTTTTCCAATGGATTGTATGACCCGCACCGGTGGTACCGGGGTTTGAGGCCGTGTCAACTCTGTCATGGCGATGAGCTCCCTTGCTGTGGAGAAGGTCTCCGGTGTAGAACGGAGGGCAAGCTCAACCACAGCATGAGCCGGGGAGCTGTCAGGCACCGGACTCAACGGCTCTTGTGGGACCGGAATCGACGGTGCCGCGCTTGGTGGAGCCGCAATCGGCGGTACCACAGTCGACGGTGCGGCGACCGAGGACGGTGCCAGACGAACAGTCTTCGAAGAGTGCTCCTTCTGTGGAGCTGAAGCAGCTGGAGTGCTATGTTGCTTCCTGGCTCTCAGGGACAGAGAGCGGTGCCGAGCAGATGTCGGTGCTGGTAGGGGTCGGTGCCGAGGCTCCTTCTTGGTACCGGAGTGGTCCGGGGCCGAAGGGGTGCTCCTTACAGAAGCAGTCTGTTGGGCGCTCGGTACCGATGCTGCAGGACTAAGTACCAACTCCATGAGGAGCTGTTTCAATCGAAAGTCCAGCTCCTTCTTCGTCCTTGGTTTAAACGACTTGCAGATGCGGCATTTATCGGTAAGGTGGGATTCCCCTAGGCACTTGAGGCAGGAGTCACGGGGATCCCCTATTGGCATCGGCTTTTGGCACGCCAAGCACGGTTTGAATCCCGGTGCCTTGGGTATGGGCCCGTACCGAGGTGGAGGAAAGGGGGCTAATCCCCGATCCCCTCTTAAACTATATACACTAACTATAAATAAAACAACTAATACTAACTATAACGACAAGAACTCGAACTATACACACAATAAACAGCAAAGAACTACGAGTAGCTAGGGACGTGGAGATCAGCAAAGCCGCGCGCCACAGTTCCAACAACTGTCACGGGCGGTAAGAAGGAACTGAAGGGCCGTTGGGTCGGCAGGGGTATATATCCGGCGCCATAATGGCACCACTCAAGAGGGCGACCCAGCCGATCCACCGAGTGTTGCTAGGGTAAAAATCTTCCGACAAACGGCACGCGCACACCTAATTGGAATCGATATGAGCAAGCACTCAAAGAACTACTTGATACCGCCTTCCTTTGAACCTGATGGAGCTGTTCAAATAAATTTGGAAAAAAGAACTCCCTTCTACCAGTGAAAACACTGAATCATTGTCAGAATACCTCAAAAGGGTGATCTTACTGACTGTAACAACTGGAAAGGAGTTACACTACTCTGTATTGTTGGAACAGCCTTCGGCAGTATGACATTACACAGGATGAAAGAGTCAATGGATGCATAGCTTAGAGAAAAATAGGCTGGATTCAGGCTCAAGAGATCCTGTATAGAACAGATATTTTCAATGATATTCTGTGATAAGGACCATCATATAAGAATATATAGAATTGCAAGCTCCCCTCTTCATCAGTTTAATTGATTTTCAAAAGGCATTTGACAGCCTGCACAGACTTGCATTGTGAAATATTCTTCAGTTCTGTGGAATCCCAGCTAAAGTCATCAACATCATCAAGACCATCTACAGAAATGTGAAGTGGTCTATAAGGAGGAACTGCCACACAACAGTGTGGTTCAATGTAGACCCTGGCATGAAACAGGGCTGCATTTTATATCCACTGTGGGTTGGCATTGCCATACACTAGATCATGAAGAAATGTACACCGCTACCTCGATATAATGCCACCTGATATAACACAAATTTTGATATAATGCAGTAAAACAGTGTTCCGGGGCTGGGGGGTACGGAGGGGGGCTGTGCACTCCAGTGAATCAAAGCAAGTTCAATATAACACGGTTTCACCTATAACGCGGTCAGATTTTTTGGCTCCCAAGAACAGCGTTATATCGAGGTAGAGGTGTATTAGCAACACAAGCACTGGTATAGCATGTGTAGATGGCAAACATCTAGAAGACTTGGACTTTGCTGATGATATTGCACTACTGAGTGACACTCCTGAAAAATTACAAAGACAGACAGACATGCTGGTAAAAATAGCAGGCCAAGTGGGACTCAAAATTAGGTATGTTGAAATAAGCATCCATGGAATCCAGACATCAAGTAGTAATATTGCATTAGAAGACAAAAATATCAAGGAAGTTGGACAGTTTACCTTACCTGGCAGCATCATATCGGCTAATGGAGCCGTTAAGAAGCAATTGACATCATGAATAGAAAAAGCATCCATTGCACTTACTGAACTTAACAACATGTGGAAATCAAAACTATACAGCACCAGAACAAAACTGAGAATTTTCAGTTCAAACATATTTTTGGTGCTAACATACAACTGTGCGAGCTGGAAAGCTAATAAAACATTACGAAGAAAACCAGATACCTTCTAAAATAAGTGCTTATGAAGATTATGAGCACTGTCTGGAAACAATTCAGGCCTGCCAGGTCCCTAGACAACATCCTTTGCTGCTGTACCCCAGTGGCACATTCAACCACTGATCAACAGTCTTGATGCTAAAGGCCTACAGACCCACAGCTCCTGATTGGCTGGACAGACTGCATTCTCATTGGGAATCTGGACTATATAAAGAACCTAACAGGAAGAGGAAGCTGTCTGAGCAACAGACCATTGCCTGCTGGTCGCTGCCCTGCTGTGCTGCCTGACAGTATCTTGCTGCACCACAGCCAAGCCTGAGCTTGACATGTTATTCTGCAGCCTCACCTTACTCTGCCTTACCACCTCACCCAAACTCGCCTCCCTAACCTGCTGTCCTTGCCCCTTGGATTGGATCTTCTGGCTACTGACGCCCGTGTGAACTCTAACCATTGCCCTGGAATGCCTCTGATACTGATTGACCTCCCAGCTCCAGACCAGTTGCACATATCTGACTACTGCTTTAGACTGCCTGCAGCCCACTACATTACCACTTGATCACCAGCAAAGAAATCTGAGAAATCACCATCCAGCAGGTAGTTTCCATTAGAATGTTTTATATACACATAAATAAAACAAGGAACCAGAGCATTTTACTTCTAGTATGGCTGGATTTTTCTTTTTTTTTTTTTTCTTTTTTTAAAAACTAGGTAATTTTGTACATGTAAAATCTTTCAGATCAGACTATGCAAAGTGCTTACAAGTATTAGCATTTTTGCTATATTTCTTGAAGTTTAAAATCATAGAAAATCTTTAGTCTTTATGCATAACTCATTGATATGGATATAGCAGGAAAATGAGGACAGACCAATGCATGGAATTAAGCGGGAGGCCACAACTTCTATTAAACTTTAACACAGGGGAATGGCCCTACTCGCCCATCACCTATACTCTCCTATACAAGGCATTCAGTTGGCTCCACTGTGGGGGTTACAGGACTCCTTAACATCTAACCTGTAACTAGTGTCAGGGTTACAGGGCTCCTTACCATATAGCCCATAACATAGGGTAGGCTCTCCTCAGCCTACGCCCCTGGACTTAGCCCTCTCTGAGTCCTAGCATCCTCCCCTCTACCCACAGGGGAACAGAGGGTGCTGCAGGGTGGAGACCTTGGCCCGCAAGGACCACAAGATCTGACCTCAGCCCACAAAGGCCACAAAAGCTCATTCTATCACTAGCCCAAAGTCCGTCACCAAAATCCCAGGTCTTTTACCTCTGGGAAATGTTCGTTTTATTTTCTTAACTGCACTTGAAACTGAGCAAAGGCAGTGCCAGCAACTAGCTTAGTTGCTCCCTACCCCGCTATACCACCTGGAATCACAACACCTGCCCAATCCTTGGCTGTACATGCCATTGCCATATGTCAGCACCTCCATCTGACAGATATATGCTACCATCCCTGAAAACTTCCAGCCAATTGTAATGGATGTCCTTATGCTGTATTACTGAACCCCTCTTTCTTAAGGAATATCTTGGTGACTCCTTTTTTTACTTTCTTTCTAGCCTTGTCCACATGAACTGGGTCTGCTTCCAGCCCTTGACTGTCAGTGAGTGGAGAAGTGGCATGAGCTGATTTCACGGCCTGCCCCTTCTAAATATAAACAGCTTTGGCCCTGAAGCCCAGCTGAGATCAGGCTGCTGTCCTGGCTGCTGCCCTCTTGTGTGCCCAATGCACTATAGGGTGTCTGCAAATCCAAAACTTGTATACGCTCTGGGTAACTTCTGAAACAAACCAAGGCATTTGAGTAGTGACATTTTGCCATTCCCTGCCATCTTTTCCTTGGTGTGGACATAAATCCTGTAACACCCCGATTTCCAGCTGCTGATGTCACTACCCCAATCCTGAAACAATGAGTATCCAATGTACTTGGTCAAGACTACAGTAGTGCAAGGTTTTTCTCAATATTGCGCTGAATTGGTACCTTATCAGGAAGCTATCATCATCGTGTATGAACAGTTGGCCTGGCTGCAGGCATCAAATTTTTAGTGAGGCTCTTATTGCCTTACAGGGCACAAGGACTCCTCTGCACATTCCTTCAACACCACATAAGCCCCTCTTCCCTTCTGGTCTGGTTTTTTTCAGTATCTGAAGCAGAAGGACAGATAGTTGCATATCTGTTACGTTTAATGCATGTTGGACCTGTCCGTAGCTGCCATAGGCACCAGCTCACTCACTCTCAAAAAGCCAAAGGTGGCAACAACCAACGCTTTCATAAATAAAACAGCCTATATCCCACAGTCACAACCCCATGCAGAACCTTTGATAATTCCAGCAGGATTTCCACTATTATGGGGTAACCTGTCATCTCTTTGGCACTCACCCCACCTGGACCAGCTTTTAAGAGTTTCCATACTAGGAAATATCCACATGGATCTGGAAAACTTGCCTACCTACCAAGAGGCCAGGCTCTCTAGGCGGCCAGAAGTAGTGAAGGGAGACCACTCACAGTGGGTCAAAGGCACCACATATTGTGACAGTTTGTGTGTGGATATGGGCCACCCACAATGAAGCTATTCCTGTGCCCTAAATTCAGTGAGCTCTGAATGACTGGCCTTACAGGCTGTGATAAATGAAGGGGAGAGGGATCTCTCTCTTCTATGGACACCCAGCCACACAGTTAGTATAAAATCCCTGATAGTAGCTGCTCTCTACTTGCTTTACCTGTAAAGGGTTAATAAGTCTATAGGTAAAGGAAGGGAGTGGGCACCTGACCAAAAGAGCCAATGGGAAGGCTAGAGGTTTTTAAAAATTGGGGGGGGGGGAGAACTTCCCCTTTGTCCATCTTTGTTGTTCTCCTGGAGAGCAGAGACAGGGCTGGAACTATGCTGTAAAAAGCTTTGGGCCAGGTATGAAAAATCATCAGATTATACCTAGAAACCCCAGATATGTAAGTAGATCAGGAAATGTCTAGGAAGATGCGATTAGGTTTCTCTCTTATTTCTTTATGGCTTGTGGACTCCTCTGTGCTAACCCCAGGTGCTTTTGTTTTGCTTGTAACCTTTAAAATGGACCTCAAGAAAGCTACTTGATGTTTAATCCTTGTAATTTTTTTTAATCGAGCAAAAAGCCTAAATTCCAGATGTATTTTCTTTCTTTTTGTTTTTAATAAAATTTACCTTTTTTAAGAACAGGACTGGATTTGTGTGTCCTTAAGAGGTTTGTGCATATGTTGTTTAATTAGCTGGTGGCACCAGCTGATTTCCTTTGTTTTCTTTCTCAGCTCTTATCCCATGGCGGTGGTGGTGGGGGGAGCGGTGAAAGGGCTTGAGGTTATCCCATGGGAAGGAATTCCCAAATGTGCCTTCCTGGGTTCTCAAAAGGGTTTTGCACTTGGGTGGTGGCAGCATCTACCCATCCAAGATCAGAGAAAAGCTGTAACCTTGGAAGTTTAATACAAGCCTGTAGTGGCCAGTATTAATGTTTAGAATCCTTGCGGGTCCCCACGCTCTGCACTAAAAGTGCCGGAGTGGGGAATCAGCCTTGATACAGGCCCTCAGTCTGAAGGGCAAGCGAGTCCTCAACTAGTCCCGCCGTTGTCATGAGCAAAAGTCCCAGAGTTGTTGGGGCACTGCTTGCAGACCCCTGCTGGTGAGCAGGGCGAGTTCCCAGAATCTGTCATCCTGAAACCGAGAGAGCATCAGCAACATCATTATCCACTCCTGGGACATGCATCGTATGAAAAAGGATGTTAAGCCACAGCCAGTGAAAAAGGAAGGCTCTCACCAGTCTCATTACCTGAGCAGTCTTAGCTGACTGTCCAGTTACAATAAGGACCCTGGGTTGGTTGCCACACCAGAAACGGACTCTCTTATTCTGAAAGTTCTCTTTCCACTGCCACCAGTATAGGAAACACTCAAGGAAGGTGATGTCTCCTGTAATACCCTGAGACATCCAGCTTTCTGGCCACCTCTGTCCACACCACTCACCTTGAAAGTAAACCCCCAAACCTATACCTGCTGAGGCAGCAGATAGTACCAGCAGCTCAATCTTGAGCAACCAGTCTGAATGTCATATCGAAACCCCCATTTAACTCTTCAGGGAATCTTTCCCACACTTCTAAGTCATTGGTTATTTTCACGGTCATTCTGATAAAGTGGTGGGGTTTTCTCAATCCAGACGCAGACGTCAGAAGACCACAAAATGCCTGACTGGGAGCCATCACAGTCTAATTAATGAAGCCTCACAAAACCTCTGCCTACTATCCAAAGCACTGTAAAAATAGATAAACTCAATGATAATGAGAATAAATGAACTTGACCAGGCTATGTAACGAGTCATTGCCAAAAATAGGAAGAGATCACAGGAGTCCTGACACCCAGTTCCCAGCTTAAGCCCACATTCCATTGGTAAGTTTAGGTGTCCCATGACCACCTATAGCTTCTTCTGAGTAATTTTCTTTGCCCCTTTGACAACCCATCTCAGTGCCCTGATCGATTCGAATTTCTCTATAGGAAACCTAGAAACCCCAAAGAGATCAGTTCAATGCCCAGGTATGTTAAATTTTGGGGCAGGGCCTTCTGCTTTTTTTTTCCTGTAGCAAGTGGGATCCTGAGATTCTCAGCTAGGTTCTGAAATGCCTGAAGCATGTACTCCCAGTTGTCCCTAATCTTCCTGCACATAAGAAGCCACCAAGATTGTGTATGAGACTATCCTGTTTTACAGGGTGCACTATTGCCCACTCCAGCAGGGAGCTGCATCTTTCAAAAGCGGCACGTGACTTTATCAACATAGTAGCGGCCTTCAAACTGAAATCCTGGGATGCACTGGAAGTAATTGGAATGCAGACATGATGTTGCATTTTACCAGCAAGACCCAGGCCTGGTCTACACTATGCGTTTAAACCGAATTTAGCAACGTTAAACCGATTTAACTCTGCACCCGTCCACACAACGAGGCCCTTTATATCGATATAAAGGGCTTTTAAAACCCATTTCTGTACTCCTCCTTGACGAGAGGAGTAGCGCTGAAATCAGTATTGCCATGTCGGATTAGGGTTAGTGTGGCCGCAAATCAACGGTATTGGCCTCTGGGCGGTATCCCACAGTGCACCATTGTGCCCGCTATGGAAAGCAATCTGAACTCAGATGCACTGGCCAGGTTGACAGGAAAAGCCCCGCAAACTTTTGAATTACATTTCCTGTTTGCCCAGCGTGGAGCTCTGATCAGCACGAGTGGCGATGCAGTCCCAAATCCAAAAAGAGCTCCAGCATGGACCGTACGGGAGATACTGGATCTGATCGCTGTATGGGGAGACAAATCTGTTCTATCAGAGCTCCGTTACAGAAGATGAAATGCCAAAGCATTTGAAAAAATCTCCAGGCTATGATACAGAGTCCACAGCACAGTGCTGTGTGACAAGTGTAACGGAAAGCCAAAGAATCAAATGGATGCTCATGGAGGGAGGGAGGGGGTTTTGAGGACTCCAGCTGTCCCACAGTCCCCGCAGTCTCTGAAAAGTATTTGCATTCTTGGCTGAGCTCCCAAAGTCTGAAGGGTTAAAAATATTTTCCCGGATGTTTCAGGGTATATGTTGTCAATTTACATCCCTCCTCGCTCCCGAAAGAAAAGGGAAAAAAATGTTTCTCACCTTTTTTCAATGTCACCTTATGTCTACTACATGCTGCTGGTAGACGGGGTGCTGCAGCGCTGAACACCAGCATCCCCTTCCCGGTGGCAGACGGTACAATATGACTGCTATCCATCGTCATCATCAGACCGTGAGTGCTCCTGGCTGGCCTTGGTGAGGTCGGCTGGGGGCGCCTGGGTAAAAATTGGAATGACTCCCGGTCATTCCCGGCAGATGGTACAGAACGGCTGGTAACCATCTTCATCATAGCAACTGGAGGCTGAGCTCCATCAGCTCCCCCGCCCTTTCATGTCTAAAGAAAAGATTCTCTACTGCCTGGACTATCATAGCAGCAGGAGGCTGGGCTCCTCTCCTCCCCCTGCTTTAATGTCCTGCCTGGACTATCATAGCAGCTGGAGGCTTCCTCCCCCTCATTTTATCTCACTAAAAAGTCACTGTTTCTTATTCCTGCATTCTTTATTACTTCATCAGACAAATGGGGGGACAGTACCACAGTAGCCCAGGAGGGTTGGGGGAGGAGGGAAGCAATGGGTGGGGTTGTTGCAGGTAGAATGGCATGCAGCTCATCATTTCTGCGGGATCTCTGGGGCTCTGACACGGAGCGGCTGTGCTCTCTGGTTCTCTCGTACACTTGCCCCATATTCTAGGCAGGACTGACTCTATTTTTAGACAAAACATAAAGAAGGGAATGACCCGGGGAGTCATTCCCATTTTTGTCCATGCGCCCCCGGCCAACCTCAGCGAGGCCAGCCAGGAGCATCCATAACAGCAGCAGACGATACAGAATGACTGATAACAGTCATCTCATCGCCAATTTACAATGGCATGGCAGACAGTGCAATAGGGATGGTAACCGTCTCTGCTACCTTGCAAAGGCAAATGAATGCTGCTGTGTAGCAGTGCAGTACCGCATCTGTCAGCAGCATCCAGTACACATATGGTGACAGTGACAAAAGGCAAAACGGGCTCCATGGTTGTCATGCTATGGCATCTGCCAGGGCAATCCAGGGAAAAAGGGCGCAAAATGATTGTTTGCCGTTGCTGTCACGGAGGAAGGATTGAGTGATGACATTTACCCAGAATCACCCGTGACACTGTTTTTGCATTGGGATCTCAACCCAGAATTCCACGGGGTGGGGGAGACTGCGTGAACTATGGGATAGCTACAGGACAGCTACCCATAGTGCAACCCTCCCAAAATCGACGCTAGCCTCGGTACATGGACGCACATCGCCGAATTAATGTGCTTAGTGTGGCCGCATGCACTTGACTTTATACTATCTGTTTTACAAAACCAGTTTATGTAAAATCGGAATAATCCGATAGTGTAGACATACCCCCAGAGGCACACTCCCCTAACTACGGCTACCATAGCATTAAATGACAAATATCTCACTGAACACAGCTGGAGGCTCAGTATAATCATTTTACTGATGAGCCCTGGGGGAAGTACAGGTGACAGATAAGCCTATATTCCCTCTTCACCTTCTTTGGTAACACACTCACGGGAGACATGACATTCTGGCATTGGAACATATGGAGAGATCTGCCTCTCTTCTTGCTGCCACCTCCAAGGTGATCTCTGCCCTTTCTATATGCTTGAAGTCTTTAGTGGACTTTAAGTTCTCTGCCCAAAAGTGGCACCTTGTATGGGCTGTGAAAACTGGCCAAAAATACGTTCCATAAATAAGCTATGTCTATTTTGCTGAGGTTGTCCTATAACAAATCCCACAACCCTGTATCTTAACTGGAGAAAAAATATTTCTGCTGATGATGATAGAAATTTACTGATAGGCAAAATACAAAAAAACTTCTTAGAGTTTGATTTAAGGATATTTACTTTGTATAGTTGTATATTTACTTTGTGAAGTTCACAATTTAAGCTTTCACAGTTATGAAGCTTTACCTTTGTGAATCTCAACATCTACTGTCATTAAATAATTATTGTCTGGCCACTCATAATTTCAACAAGTATGAAAATTTAAATGGATAAAATTGGAAAATATTATAAAAACTCACAAGTCTGCACAACTGTGAAAAATTATAAGTGATAAAAATCTAAAAATATGCCTTAAAATAAAGATTATTATCCATCAAAATTATCAAAAATAAAAATCCAATTCTACCATGCCTATTTATAAATATTGTTAAGAAATTTAAACCTTGAGGAGACAGCAAATAATATAACCTGTCAATTTGGTGCACATTGTTACAGATGCCTGGTTTATATAACAATGGCTTAAAAATTAATTAAACTCATGCAATCCTAACTACATAACAGAAATTTTATAACATACTAAAAGTAATTTTGAGTGTCAATCTGAATGTCTGCCATTTTATCTGCCAGATTTTCTGGTTTTCTCAGTCTATACAGTGTGCATTTTCTCCATATTTATACTATGAAATTGCAGTGCCAATAAACCTATGTACATTTGCTTGTACTAGAAAATGTGCATTTTACATTCTTTCTTCATAACATGTTGTCATGTTATATTGCATGTGTTTATTCACAACACCTCATTTACCCTAATGAAAAATCACTTATGGGAATCAGTTTCCTTTATTGGCACCAACAGTCAATCTGCGCACTATTTTATTAAAAGCAACAACAACAATAAAAGAATGGAAAGATAATGATGTCATTGTCAGATGAATAAAAACCACATTAGAAATACTGGCTGGAGTGCTGTTTTAGGTTAGATCAAATTATTAGGGGAGAAGTTCTGGACTGTGTGTTACACAGTGTTTTGAAGAGCTGTTCTCAATAAACACGTATAACTTCTTAGAACAAACATAAGCTACAAAAAGACTGCAACTTTAAAAATTCAGATCTTCTGTGCCTTTATTTATGCTCACTTATAAATTTTAAATAGACTTGAATGTCCTGTGGACAAAACTATATTACTATTAAAAGGTAAGTAAAAAGATATACTTCAGTAACACTTGCAGTATACATGTGAATAGCAGCTCTCCATAGATTAAATTTTGTTCCCTGTGAATAAGATGTGTTCAGGGAGTTTCAACAGGTCTTGGGGAACCGGGGGGGGGAGGGGGAGGAAGGGGGGTATAGAGAGTGTACGAAAGAGAAAATCCCTGCCCTGGGCCTCAGAATTCAACAAATTCACTTCAAAGCTGCTGTGACACTCTCCTTCTCTCAAGTATGTTAATGTTTACACATAATCGTAATCTAAATTCTAGTTTAACAACATTTTTGTCTGGGAATCTCCTTAGTTGTTACTGCTGTTGGTGAAGGTGGTTGGTTGTTTTTTATTAAATCATTATTACAAAGTGCGCTTTGATGTTTTGATCTATATTCTTATTTTTAAGATAATGATTGATTGTAACTCTGTGAAGTATTAATGTGGTCTAAACCTCTGCAGGAATCCCTGCATAGTTTATATGATTATAATACCTGGAATCCTTGTGGGTCGTAAGTTTTGTGATGGTTAGTACATCTGCAGCCTGCAACTACAGATATTGCAATGACCTCCTCAGGCACTGGGAAATTCCACTGTCTCTCCCTTTCTTTCTGCTAAGAGCCTTGGCAAACCAGGCCCCACAATTACCATAACTGAATGTGAAATTACTACAACTGTCAAAGTAAGTACATGTATAACTGCGCAATGCATAAACAAATACCAAACTCACATGGGCATTTTTTTTTAATGGTACTTTGTGTGCTGTGCTAAGGGACACAGTACAATGGTCATAAAATCAATATTATGCTGGTCAAAATGGGGCAGATGGCAATTCTAATTAGTATGTAATTCTCTATCCATCCCCAAAGTAATGCCACAAATCAGCTAACAGGAGTAAAAGTGGTACTATTTGCACCCTCTTCAGGAGGCTACTCTTCTCATGTTGTGTTCTGATGTACCTTCACTAGCCCAGAGGGTGAAATAAGTAAGAATCTCATCATTTTTCTTGTTTTTCTGTGTAATTTCTATAACATTGCACTGTACTGTAAACAGCAGCAGTATGGTTGTGCTTGAGTCTTCCAAAGTTGTGCATTAGATCAAAAATAAGAAAGCAATTATCTACTCTCTACTCTGACTTTTTTCTACAGAAACAGTGAGTGAATCCCTGGGATTTAAACGATTCCATTGCAGGGATGCCTCTGGATTTCTTTACTTCACATTAGGGTTTGGTGAGGTTCTGCACTAGTTCCTGTGATCTGTTTCCACTTCCTGCTCTATAGCAATCAATGTGCTTTATCCTGTGTAGGGAACAGATTATCCATCACAAATAACCTCCAGTGTGACAGTTTCTGGACTACATTAGGGGCAATGCCATTTGAAGGATAGAATTAAGGAGACATCACCCCGGGACAAAAACTGAAAGAAAAGGGGAGAGAGCAGACGGAAAAGAAGAAATGAGACAGAAAAGAGCATAGAATGTGATAGAGAAAATTGGATGAGCTAAATCAAGATTAGGCCTCTCTAATGGGTCTCTGGCTTAGAAAGTCTACCTTCCCGAGAACTCATCAGGTGTAAACATATTCTGGAGTGGACCCCTGAGATGTCGTTCTACACTGTTCAAGAAGCTTCCTATTGGATCAGAGAGATGGAGTAATAAGGAACCAGAGTATTAACCTCACCTTAGCAACTATTTAAGTCTGTCTTCTCTTGCAGAGATCTGCTGTGGGAAGTGAACAGATTCAGAGAAACTGAACTCTTGATGCAGACAAATGAGTATGAGGTCCCACTTTCTCTCTGAAATATCACCCCAAATATGGTTTGTTTGGCTGATGTGCTGTTCTGCAATAACTTAGATGGATGCAACACTTCTGGTCAATCTTATGGCATGGATAGTTAGATACCTTGCGAGAGAAAAGGCTGTGCTGAGTTCAGATGCCATACTTGTTGCACAAGATGCTAAGACCAGATGAGCTACTTGTTCTGCAGGATAGGAGAGGCACATAGATGAGAAATCAAGAGCAAAAAGAACAGGGCAATGAAACAAAGGAAGGGAAGAAGTAAAAGTTGAGAGAACAGGAGAGAAACGACAGAAGAGAAAAATGGAGAAGTAGAAGAAAACAGGAAGAAAAGGGAAGTAGAGGAAGGAAAAGGAGATAGAAATCCATCCTGTGAGCAGATCACCTCTAATCAATCACTGTCATTAGATGCTGACTGAAGAAGAGGCAACTGCAGCATCAGAAATTTGCCTTGAATAAAGGCTCTTAAGCACTCAAGTCACTTCTGGAATGGAATTTAGGTTCTTTAATTACTTTGACTCTTGGAAATTTTACCCTCTGCCTATTTTCCAAATATTTTCGGAGGGAGAATCCTGAATATCCTGCGACTGATGCTCCAAAACCTCTAAAAAAAAATCCATTTCTTTTCTCAGCATTGCCACCTCTGCTCTGCAATCCAGTTTCCATTTTGAACCAATAAAAGTGCCTTTCATTTTAACACTGGCCTAAAGCTCCACCTGGACCTCAATGAAGGGAGGAGGGGAAAAGCAATCTCTAAATGGGCACTTGAATTTTCCATTTGAAAACTCTTTATAGGCCTACAGCTCCTGAATTTCCAGCACTGAAATTACTGCTGAAGATACACTGTGAAATTGGCATATTATGCAGTTTCAGCTAATAAGGGTTTTGACTACAGCATTCTTCAATCCTTCTTCCAGAAAGTACACAGCATGGTAACACCACTTTCTGAAAAGTAAATCTGCAGTGGAACTGTGCAGAATAGGAACAGAAGATGGCAGAAACTACTCCAAAACAAATATGGACTTGTAGATATGTTCTCTCTTAGTTTTGATTTTTGTGTTGCTTTTTCTTGTTATATGCAGCTCTAGCTAAAACCATGTCTATTCTAATCTACTGCTTGTGGGATTATTACTAATTCCATTTTGTTACATAACATATTTACCCCAGGCTGACAAATGACTTCAAAAATACCTTAATCACTTTAGGTCACCAAAGATAAACAGATAGTGATTACTTTGTGTTTTAGTACTTAGACGGTGAAATCCTGGCACCACTTGAAGTCAGTGGCAAAACTCCCATTGATTTAACACAGCCAGGATGTCACCCTACATATTTTATTTATGAACCCTTATATCTCAAATTCTCAAAATCATAAAAGTAAATATAACAACTTGTATAGAGATACAGGTTAATTACATTATAAATAAGTGAATGAAATGTTAATCTACAAAATACATACCACTTGTTTTTATTTTCTGAAGTAATGTCAAGGTCACAAGCATGTTTAAAATTCTTTATAATGTTGATCTAGAAAGTCAGAGGTGAACCAATAACTGCCACAGAAAACTGGCATATTTTACCATGCAGATGAAAGGTGAGGGTACCTAGAAATTGTCAAGATAGAAGAATGCAATTTTTATGGCATTATTCTCATACTTTTAACAATAGTAATTTTACTTTACTATTAAAAATATGTACATAATACCTACACACTAACATTAAAAGGCAGCAGAATGGTTATCAGTATCCTAAATAATTCCATTTAGTCTAACACTTGACGGATCTTTAGAACTTGTTGAGGTATGTTCTTTATCTGCAGCGTTTTAAAAGAACTGGTCACAAGGTTGTTTTAAAAAATGGTTACATTTAACTTTAACTTTTAGGGTTATGAGAGTGCCAATAAAATTGGTTCCACTCACTAATGTTCAAATCATGAAAAACAACTCAGCTCTCTAGTGTTTATTTAGAAAATAAGGTTTCCAAACATTACATATTCTCATTCTACTATACAGGACTGCAAATGAATGGGTGTTTGAAACTGATATCACACCTCAAATCATCTATGCCTTTGCTTATTTAATTGCATTTTTAAAAATTAAACTAATACCAGGATACTGTACTATGTAATTTCCTAATTTGTGGCAATCCCTCTAATCAGATATTTAAAACGGACGTCCCCTTTAAATGGACTCTTTTGTAATATATGCAATGCAGAAGGGAATGCTATCATAACACTTCAATAGTTAAGTGACTTTATGAGAAAAATACTTCCAAATGTTTCCTAAAACCTTCCAAACCGCACCAAAGAATATTATCGTAATATTATGTTTCCCTATGGCCTCCAATATTTAAGCTTGCCATTTTTGAAATGATACTTGGATGAAAAACTTAAGTTTATGTAATGTATAAATTGTTCCTAAAAGAAAAGGCTTGCTTTTAAAATTATGAACTATAGGGAGATGTCAGATATTTTACATTTTGGTATCATTCCTTTATTAATTGACCAAGCAGTATTCAAGTGCTTTGGGCCGCTACACAGGATATATATAACTCCTTATTTTAAACCTGAGGAGACACTGTGATCCTATTCATAGTGAATGCTGAAAACAATAACTGTCCTAAATAATTACATATCAAATTGCATTTAATAGCAATTATTAATAGCAATAGCAAATATTTCTTGTACAGTATACACAATCCCTATAAACTGTATACCATATATCAGTAATATGTTCCAGTTAATACAACATCAAAGAGCTCCTTTATGGTAGGTTTTCATTTGAATCAGGGTTGTAATGTTCTGTGCAAGCATAAGCTAACCATTTCAAAGATTTTGCCAGCAAGCTGCTTTTTGGCAGATTATTGGCAGTACATACTAGCAACAAACTAGCGAAGCTAAGCCCTACTTATAACTTACAGGTAAATAATTATTTTAATAAATTTATGTAAAATATTCCACTTGGTCACATCTGTTTTTGATAACCCACTCTACTGCACAAATACAAACTTCTTTCTTTCTCTCTCAGGGAAACACGTATTTCACCTTAATTATTTACCACTTTCTCAGGTACTCCAATAAATAAATAACCTTTGAAAGCTAGTCATATTTGAAGGTTTGCTGAGGTGAAGTATAACTTTGTCTGAAAAAGCTAGTCAAGTATATGAATAAATAATTTAAACCCCCCAAAATTCTAAAACGTACTGAGACATGAGTATAACATACAAGCAATAAGAAAAACATAGGATTATGATGAAGTTATCTCAGCTAGAGGGCATTAAAAACCATGAGGTCCAGTCACTTGCCTCAGAGCTGTGTGATTATGCAGATTCTGACTCTCACTTGAAATATGTTACACACGTCTGTACTTCTTGGCATTATAACTACTGTTTAAATGTATATGTGTTTATATCTTAAAGAGGCAGCCTGTTTAGAGGAACTCCTAAGTTCTAATCCTGGCTCTGCTAGTGAGTCACTGGGTCTCTTTGGAAAATCCCCAAAACACATTTCTGTGTCTTTATTTCACCATCTAAAACTGAAATAATAAAATTTCTCTACCTCATAGGGGTTTTCCGAGATGTTTCTACGAAGTCCTTGAAGATGTTACAATTGATTATCAGTAGTAGTATCTTTAAAAGAAAATCTTTGTGCCTAATCCTTGTTGGTATAAATCAGCACAGCTTGATGGGATTACTCTGATTTAAACTAGCTGAGGATCTGTCCCCTTGTATTTTGGAACCAGAAAATACCTTGTCATAAGATTCTCTTCTCTATACATGATATAAATTTACTATAAAGAATGATAAATTACAATGAACTAAAAGCATGTCCCCTACTATCTTCATTGGGCAAGTGGTCTTGTAAAAGGTAAGTGGGGAGAGTCTGCATGTCACTGATATATGGTATGCTACTGGTGGGAACCCCTCAAATAACTATAAAGTGTGAGAAAGGGATAGTACAGGACTTCATTGGCAAATGTCAATATGTGTGTGATCACAATGAAATGCTCTGATATTGCTTCAGTTCTTCCCTTTCTAATGTGGCAATAGGCAAAAGATGATCTCCCTACAGATTCTTGGGACACTGCACATCTGCCCAGGGCTCTATTATCTGCCATGCTGCAACTGTGGTGAAACTGCTGTGGTCAATGGCAGGGCCAGCTCTGGCTTTTTTGCTACCCCAAGCCAAAAAATACTCAAAACCAAAAAACGCAACGACCAGGGTGCAGGGAGGCTGGAGCGGCGAACCAAAAAAAAAGAAAAACAGGGTGCAAACTCGATGTCATTTACTTGGTGGCTCGCAGCTGCCTCCCCCAGCTGCGCTGGTGAGCCTCTGGGCAGGCGGCAGCTGCACTTCAGCTAGAGGGACTCCCTGAGCTGCAGACATGCCCCGGGCAGCAGAGTGCGCGCCCTGGCTGAGGGGGAGGGGGAGAGAAGGAGGGCGGCTAGGGCTTCCCTCAGCCGGGGCGCTCACCACTCGGCCTCTCCCGCCGTGCCGCCTGCTGGGAGGGCTCCGCGCCTGCAGGTGAATTAAAAGTCGGCAGTCGGTGGGGAGGGAAGGACATGGGCTGCTGGGCCTGCTGCAGACCTGGCACCGGCTGGGGCAGACGGAGCACGCAGCCCGCTCCCAGGAGGGCGCTCCTCTCCTCCGTGCCGCTGCCGCCCCCTACAGTGGCACACTGAAAGTTGTCAGCCAAACAAAAAAAAAAACAAATTAAAAAAAACCCCACCAGGGCGCAAGGCGGCTGGAGTGGTGAACCAAAAAAAAAAAAAAAAAAAAGGCAGCCGTGCCACCTTAGGATTGGACAGAATGCCGCCCCTTAGAATCTGCTGCCCCAAGCACGAGCTTGCTCGGCTGGTGCCTGGAGCTAGCCCTGGTCAATGGACCCCATGCCACCAATATGCTTCTGCAGAACATCCAGCAGTAACTGAAAGGATACTATTGCTCATTCAGTATAAGGAATACATCACTATAACTAATGGAAGCCATGTCCCCACAAATGTTCCTTATAGTGAGTGCACACTATACTTCCACTATGGCTTGTTGATGTGCTTTGTGGATTTTTCTTATTTAATGTTAGGTTTATACAGGTATGAAGAACAGGGCAATTCCTTAAAAATCTCATCTACAGACCATCAAGCATCAATTTTTGTTTATGTAAAGCTCAACTCAGTTTGCTTGCAGAGTTTTTAAAGTTTATTCCTTGAAGGAGAGCCTGCAGTATAGGATTTTGTAAAGCTTGGCAAGTTGGTTAAAGCTCAATGAAATTCTTGTCAAGATCTTTGAGTGTTCTGGTAAAACTCTGCATATCTATAGTGGACTTGCTGTTAATTTGATGTTTCAAGTATTCTGTATCCTTTCAGTGTTGTTACAAACTAGGGGGTATATATTTGTACTGTTCAAAGGCAAGAAGTTCTGTGAACTGAAATGAGAATACATCCTTTTTGCCTTTATGAACTTCTGTTGTTTTTCTCTTCCTTTGGGGGTTCTGGAAACAAAACCAGTGAGAGCTGAATTTTTGAACAATAGTATATTACTTTTAAGGTACAAAAAGTAAAATACCAAGTATAGTGCTACAATGTTATAGCTTTATTGACAGAACTTTGTATATATGTAAATATGTTTCACTCAAGCATCAAAAAATAATACTCGCGCCAATGCCTCAGACTACAATACAATCACATTGTCATTGTCATGAAGGAACTTTGGACCCACTGTTGTTTTATTTTATTGTTATTCCTTTTCTGCCTTGTATTAACTTGTACCCACTGACTTCATGACAGAGCTCATTTATTTCATGATCACCACAATACTAGAATGAGCTCGTTGCTTCTTTTTTTCCCCTCTTTATGCTGTTTTCTTGGTGAGGGTTGGCAGCATGGAGAGTAGGCAGGACCAGATCTCCTCTTCCTTTGCAACAGGTTCCAGCTCCTCCCAGAGGATTCCCCAGCCTTCCCAGGCCAGGTGGGAGATATAATCCCTCTAGTGTGTCTTGGGTCAGCCTTGGGCCCTCTGCCCAGGAGCATGTGCCTGGTAGAGTTCCAAGAGAAGCCTCCCAGGGGCATCCTTATCAGGTGCCCAAACCACCTCAATGGGCTCCTCTCAATCCGGAGAAATAGTGTCTTTACTCCAGTGCCCTCCCGGATAGCTGAGCTTTTTACCCTGTGTCAGAAAGTAAGCCCAGCCACCCTGCAGAGAAACCTCATTTCCACTGCTTGTACCCGCAGTCTCATTCTTTCAGTCATTACCCAAAGTTCATGACCATAGGTAAGGATGGGGAAGTAGAGCAACCTGTAAACAGAGAGTTTCATCCAAAAACTCAGCTCACTGCTGCCCCCGCACCAATTAGCTGGTTGATCTCATGCTCCCACTTGCCATCACTTGTGAACAAGACCCCTAGACACTTGAACTCTTCCACAGAGGGCAGCTGCTCTCCGTTCACCTGGATAGAGCAGTCCACTTTCTTTCGGGATAGGACCATGGGCTCTCATTTAGAGGTGCTGTTTCTCATTCCAGCTGCTTCATGCTCAGCAGTGAAACATTCGAGTGCATGTCGGAGATCGCATTCTTAAGAAGCAAGAAGGACATCATCATCTGCAAACAGCAGAGATGGCACCTCCAAGTCCCCATACCGGATGCACTCCACAGCTCATCTGCACCTTGATATCCTGTACATGAAAATCACGAATAGGAGTGGGGACAAGATACACCCCTTGTGGAGTCCAAGACCCACCTTGAATGAACTCGACTTAATGTCAAGAATACAAACACAACTCTCACTCCGAGAACAGAGAGACTGGATAGCATGAAAAAGTAGCACCAGAAACTCATATTCCCGCAGCACTTCTCACAAGACAGGACTACAAAACAAAGGTGGACCAGATCGGCAAATTCTCACATCCCTTAAGTATCTGCAAGAGAGCAAAGAGCTGGTCTGTTGTTCCGTGGCCAGGACGGAATCCGCATCTTACCTCCTGAATCCCAGGTTCAGCTAATGGGCATAACCACCTCTCCAGCACACTGGCATAGGCTTTGCTTGGGAGCCTGAGAAGTGTGATCCCCCTATAGTTGGAACACACCCTCTGGCCTTGTTACTGTAAGGAAAAAAAACTAATAATATTCTTTGTAACTGTTTTATCTAAACTTCTTCTATGAAGCATCCCTTAACCCCTTCCTTAAATGGTGTAACTGTAGCTTTCAAAGTGTTGAACTTCTGGACCCACCTCTAATATGTAAATGGCAGCTGCAGGTGCAGAAGGATGGATGCTTCTTATGTCCTACTGGGGTTTAAAGTCAAAGTTTTTATAGAATAGATGCTGAAACTATAAGCTAAATACAGCTGCAAACATCTTTCTAAATTATACCATGGCATACTTAGGAAGTTCCTGCTGGCAAATACTCAGAATAAAACATTAAAGCAATGTTCTTTTTCTTTAATTAGTGGATTATTATTTATTGTTTGGATTTCTATTATTTGTAGTACAGAACTGTATAGGAGCTCCAGCCACGGATCAGGGACCCATTGTTCCAGGTGCAATGCAAACACAGAGTTCCTATCCGGATGAACATACAGTCTAGGACAGTGATTTCAACCTTTTTACATTTGTGGACCCCTAAAAAAAAATTTTCTAATGGGGCTGTGGACTCCTTTGGAAATCTTAGACATAGTCTGCAGACCTCCTGGAGTCCACAGACCACAGGCTGAAAACCTCTGGTGTCTGACCACAGGCAACAGGTGGATGCAACAAAGAGGCAGAGAGAGCACAAAGAAACAATGAGAAAGTCATCATGATAAGCAGTGATCTCAGCACACCAGCTGCCTAGCCAGTGTCACGTTTTTGAAGGAATCAAGACAGAGAGGAGTCTTGAAGAGGATTTCAAGGAGTGCAAAGGAACAGCCTTACACTTAAGTAGGCACATTCTATAATTATTATTTCTAAAGGCAGGATAGTGACCTGCTCTTATAACACACAGGAGAGTAAGGGAGTGAAAAGCACCTTTTACTCGTCTGTGTGCTTCCCTTATCATGGGTCACTGCACAGGGTAAGGGGACCCATTACAAGGACTGTGAGGCTGCTACCCCTGTACATTAGCTCCCTCTGTATGCACATATCAGCTAGTATATACACCAGTGGCAGATTACTTCCTCCTTGGAGCAAGGAGGGGACAAAGAACTGGTGACTACGAGAGTCACAATTCCCTCCCTGATCTGTTGCTGGGGTGGAGCAGCTAGGCATAGTTCCTTATTCAGAGCAGATTGCAGTTTAACAAGCTACCCTAAATTATTGGTGAATCCATTGCTAGCACATTCAGATATTTTGAAACACACCAACATTTCCCCTATGAATTATAAATTGTTACATAATAATTTTTTTAGGTACATAATTCACAATAAACTACCTGTTTAATTATGCTGTTTCTTTCTTGGAAATTTTGCATGAGTAGTAGTAGTAAAACTTTTAAAGGTAAAAATTATACAACTATAAGTTCAAACGCAACAAAACAGGCAGTAACACAACATATAGAAAGCCATGGAAAACACCAATGGTTTCAGCTAAAAGGAGCTGAGTTAAGAGTAGCAGTATTTATTTATTTGCTGGTAAGATCAAAGGGAAGAGGTGTACATATAAATGGCACTTTATTTTGACCCTATTATTCTGTATAAGCTAGAGAAGAGATCAAAGAAAGATGTATCCAGATTTCACTACTAACATTTAACATAGCCCCAGACTGAAAATCCTTTTTAGATTGCTAGTACACTTTAAAATAGAGCACAGTTTTGTTGTTTTGTGTGTAATATTGCTAAGGGCTACATTGGATTTGTTTGCTGCCTTTTTCATTGCAGAAAGCTGCTTGTGAAACATATTAGTAATTATTATTCTTGCGTATATTGTGGCAGCATCTAAAGAGCCCAATCAGGATTTAGGCGCCAGTGTTCTGGGTACTAGCTATAATCATAGGAAGACACAGCCCTTGCCCTGAAGAGGTGATAATCTAATATTGACTGCATAAAATTTTAAGGCAATTCAATATTGTTGGAGTCAAATGCATTTCATATTTTAAATAAGTTTGCTCCAGCTCTCCTCAATCTCAGTCTCACTGAAAACAACTACACCGCTACCTCGATATAACGCCACCCGATACAACACAAATTTGGATATAATGTGGTAAAGCAGTGCTCGGGGTGGAGGTGGGGGCTGTGCACTCCAGTGGATCAAAGCAAGTTCAGTATAACACAGTTTCACCTGTAACACGGTAAGATTTTTTTGGCTCCCAAGGACAGTGTTATAGCGAGGTAGAGGTGTATGTGCAAGTAAGTACCTGTGTGTATGTGCTTCTTTTGCTCTCTCCCCTGCCCCAATCTTCTCTCTCCACTTACATGCCCACGACATATTGTAGACTGAGGATTCTCAACATCTCCATAGCTAAAGTGAAATTAACTGAAAGCTCACAAAACTAGAGATCCAATAGCAGATTGTATCTGTAGCAAGGCACAGATGATGAGCTTCTTAATAGAAATGCTCAATAACTAAGGGCTTGTTTAGGATCAGCTACACAGAAACTTCAGTATGAGAAAAAACTGTGCCGTTCAGCAGGAAACACAGTTTAAGAGACAGAGGTGGCTCCTCTAGAAGACAGCTTGCGGGAAAAAGATGAAGTATTAGATCCATAATCTTTTCATTTTCATACGTCCACTGTTCTTCATAACCATAGATAAAAAATTGCATTTTGAAGTTGTGGAAGTTGCTTGAGTTCTAATGAATTAATATTTAGTGGCAATACAACACATTTCTTTAACAACAGTGGAGGAGTTGTTCTTCATGGATTGCCACTTCAATATTCTTGGCTTCAAATCCAGCCAAAATATTTGAAGACACAGTGTATATCTGGCATTTAGGCTTTCGAATATAGCTGGAGAAGCCAGAGGTATATCCACTCACAATACAATGTTTCAGTTTCAATTGAGCACATAAGCAAACCCCCAAAAAGGGCGTGAGGGTCGGGGTTATAAAGAACAACCTACTGAATGTGCGAAAGTGCCTCATGGTAGCAAGCAGTGACAAATTAGCACCATATGCCAAATCACAAGCTATGACACTGACTGGCACCAGTAGGCAATATACTATTAATTGATAACTTTCTTTGTGGCTTTCACAAAATGACTAGTTCCTGATAATTTTGCATACAAAAAATAAAGGTAGAATGTGGTAAGTCCATTATAAAGCTAGGTACTACTATAAGCTTTTAAAAAATCATTCTTTTCTTGAAGAGAATTCTTGCATTAATGATTAACTCGAAGATTATGGACATTTCAGAATATTATTTCCAGTGAACTTCCTTTACCCCAAGAGAATATTTAATCTTATTGCAAAGACTGAAGAAATCTGCTAGCAGACAAGTTTACCTTTCCAGATTATCCTTGGAGAAATATACAAAGCAATGATTACCAGAAAAGCATGAGTGTCTATTCCACCCCAGCCTCCATTAAGAAACACACAGCTGCCAATGAGTCTAAGAAATAAGCTGGGAAATTTTAAAGGTATGAATACAGATAAGGAGAGACTAGTGGTTTGTTGTCATATTAGTCTGTTTTAACCAGAAGGTGAGCATTGGTTTTGTGATGGTTTTCTAAAACGGTGACTTTATCTAAAAGAAACCATGAAATAGGCATGGTCCTTTTAACAATCCACTCCTGGACTGTATTCTTGTGTGTCGTTCTCTTTTGAGACATGTACAGTCCTATTCCCAGCTATAAGGAACTGAAAAAATGCCCAGAACAAGTACAGTATGATTTTAGAAAAAGGTGACCACTGGGAACGGAACATAAGCTCCTAAATATTGTCTTTGCAGTTCATAAACAGGTTTCTCTGGGTAGGCATTATATTCTTTATTTCATCGTATTAGTTCATCTCAGACGTAAATCACTATGATTAGAGCTGTAAGAACTGCTGAACTCCCTTATTATTGTTGTTCATGTATTTTCTGGTAACTTTCAGATGCATGAAATAAAACTGGAATTGATGGGGGAACTGGATAACAGTCTTCAAATATGTTAAGGGCTGTTATAAAGAGGACAGAGATCAATTGTTTTCCATGTCCACTGAAGATAGGACAAGAAGTAGTGGGCTTAATCTGGAGCAAGGGAGATTTAGGTTAGATATTAGGATATTTGTCTAACTATAAAGATAGCTAAACACTGGAATAGGTTTCCAAGGGAGACTGTGGAATCCCCATCATTACAGGTTTTTAAGAACCAGTTAGACAAACACCTTCCAGGGATGGTCTACATCAGGGGTTCTCAAACTGGGGGTCAGGACCACTCAGGAGGTCGCAAGACTATTACATGAGGAGTCCCGAGCTGTCAGCCTCCACCTCAAACCCAGCTTTGCCTCCAGCATTTATAATGGTGTTAAATATATTAAAAAGTGCTTTTAATTTATAAGGGGGGGAGGGGTCACACTCAGAGTCTTGCTGTGTGAAAGGGGTCACCAACATAAAATTTGAGAACCACTGGTCTAGGTATACTTGGTCCTGCATCAGTGCAGGGGGCTTTATTAGATGACCTCTAAGGTCCCTTCCAGCCCTAGGTTTCTATGATTCTATGAATCACTGGATATATGGCTGATGTCCCTTTTCCTCCATTTTTATTGAACAGTGAAATTTTCTGGAGATGTGGAATGTAGGCTCAAAATGTATTTTTTTAAAGTTCTCATATATGGATGCACATTCATGCTTTTCTGGAGTAAACTAGTCTAGTTCTGGGATTCTGCTATTTAAATACATCAGATTTCTTTCACCTACAATGTTTGCTGGTCCTCCTCTTCACCTAAAGCAAATACAATTCTGGCACTTGAAGAGGCATAAACCAAAGGCAATGTGCAGGGTTATGGAGGGTTCTATGAAATCCATACAACCTGAGCCAAGTTTTTAGATGTGGAGGAAGTTCTTGTGGATTAACTATGGTTGCATATGTATTTCCAATAAAAAATAAATCTTTCCTCTATTTAAAAGTAGCTGCAGGCTTTCTGGTTTTGATGTTCCTACTACTGGTAGAATCATATGGAAACATTAGGCAGACTGACATCAAATAGCGCTTGCTCCCCAAAACCTCTCGCTTATTTCTCTGGCATTGATTGGATGGGAGCTGGGGTGCAAGGAGAAACAAAGAGTCACTTCTCTTTACAGTTAGTCACACAATGAAAGTGTGGAATGTGTGGGAGTGAGGACAGGATATATTTTCAGTTTTCAGTAATTTTGTGGACCTTTGTTACTTCTTCCTTACATTCAGATCTAATCTCATTTTAGGCAAAGAGCTAGACTTTCATGCTCTGTAATACTTCACCGGTGATTGTCAAAATATCACTCTCTTCTGTGCCAAGTTTGATTCAGGATACAAAGGTTTTTATAGCTATCTTCCTCATAGGCATTTATTTATTTTACATTAAGAAGGAAACATTCAGCCTAACACAGGAAGGTTGGAAATTATATTGCTGAATGAATGAATAAAACCAGTTCTCTTTTGTTTTGTTTTAAATCTCATGCAAGTTTACAAGAAAATGTGACTTCTCTATGGAATAGAAAGCTGGTCTGGGGGGGAAAAAGATACAGATGCTAACTCTTGGAAGGAAGTTACATGGCTGATTTCAGTTTTATCAAGAAAACTGCTGGTTTTGGTAAGTCCATTGAGTTTAATTTCCTCTGCTGTTAACATGCAGAATATGTGACACACAGGTATTCTTTAGACACTAAACGTAAGTATACAATGGGCACATTTTTACATATTTTTTGAATTTCTGAGACCAAATGTGTATTCCCAGCTCTGAAATTACTGCTAAGTAAACCTAAACATTTATACCATAAGTGCTTTAGCTGGTCTTTTAAACTAGAAAGGCAACATCCTGATACGTTAACTATAATTTTCAACAGGCAATATAATTCTCTCGGATTCATTTAAGGATGATGGTCCTTCAAATTTGATCAAAATTAATTTATGGATTATCTCACTGAAATGTGGGATCTAAAAACAGCCACTCTTTTGTGAATATAGGACCAGTTTTTGAAAAAAAAGTTACATCTCCAGCTTGATAATACTGGAGTTTTGTTTTATATCTAACCCTGACTTGTGGGTAAGTTACATGTTTATATTTATAACTAGGAGTACACGATAAGCTCAGGAGAAGGGTCACATCCTATCTTTAATAATCAGAGACATTTGTTAGGATTTTGTTTATTGATAAGAGGCTTGAAATTATATGATGCAAAAATGTACTTTGCTGAGGGTTCTTAAGCACAAAAGTAGAGTAGAGAAGTGTTCAGAAGAAAATGCTGCATTTTCTTAATTGCACTTGGTCATCTTCCCATGTTACAGAATTAAAATGCTCAAATACATATTTCTTTTAAAAAGAGCTTTTAAAATGAACAGATATAAAATAAAAATGTTAATGGTGGTTATCTGAGGTGGAGGGATTTCACAGTTCTTCTGATGTACAGTTTCATGGAGTTATGGGCTCACCTCACTTTTGTTGTGACACTACATAGTCAAGGAGAGGTCAACAAGTATTTTCATGGAAGTATAAACACTCGTGGTACCATTTTTTAATTTAATCACAGCACTGCATCATCCCTGACATTGAAAATCCTATTTTTACAGTAGCATCTCCACCTGCATATCATCAACTTCTGTATTACCCAGACCTCTCTCCTTTTCCCCTCCTCTCCAAATCAAATATTCTTCCTCCAGCTCGGGACTGCATTTCAGTCATATTATTCAGTCACATTTTATTATGCAAATACTTCCCTTGCAGATTGAAAACATATTGCATAGGTCATGTATGGTGCAGCGCTCCCTCAAATCACACTGACTTAAATGGGATCTGAGGACGCTCAGCATCTTACAGGAGATGGGCCCATAGCAGGATGGGCAAATCAAACAACAAATTTGCCAGACAGAATGAACACAAGTAATACTTGGCAAGGTAAATATTTCTGAATATAAACCAGAAAATATTTGGCTGATGGATATTCAGAAGAGCATGTGCCAAAATAAGGTAAGGGAAATTTCCAAGCCTCAAGAGAGGATTCCAGCTAATTAGTGGCTGGATTTACATTTTCAATAGTTTTTGGTGCTATTTGGAAGCACTTTCCTGCTCTCTTTGCACTGCTTCTCGGGTAGAAAACAAGAGAAGATGTTTTCACTACTCTTTTTCCAAAAATCAACCAAAAATACATACATTAACACTCCCCTTAAAATAATATATTTATTATCTAGTGTTTAGGCACAGAAGTGAGAAAAAATGACACAGAACACTGCCAGTGTCTGTTATTGGGATGCAGTACATGAGTCAGAGGATGGTATTGGAAAGGAGCAGAAATTCACAGACTATATCTTGCACTGAATGTCGTCATGGAAGCACTGCTCATATTCCATTGTGAAGGTTGGGCTAAGTTTTACCCTTAAATCAGTGATTCAACCATTTATATATAAAGAATACAGTTTGTTCTCCCCAAAATTACAGGACTTACTCTTTGAGTACAGAAAGAATTTTGAGAATTTACATGTAGATATGTCAGTTTATGAATTACAAATAATTAAATATAGTTTTTTTAAGAAGTTTAACCCAGTTTCAGACCATTTATTTGTCCTGAATGATCTTAACAACAAAAAAATGAGGCAATTTCAGACGTCCCTTACACTGAATTCTGTAGGTAGGCTATATTTCAAGACCTAATAAATAATAATAATGTTCATTCCCCCCATTCTTCATAACTTTAATTCTGCATTGTAATGACACAAGGGGGAAAATAAATAAATAAACCCAAGAAAACAACACAAAACAAATACATTTTGAAAAATCAATTTCTGGTACCAGACACTAAATATGCCTTAATCATATGGTTATTGCATAGTATCATTTCAGGGCAGCGTAAGTGACTAAAGTCGACTTGCAAGCCACTACATCAAATAAAGTTCTCAACAATAACATAATTTCAGTTTCTTTCTTTAGGAATGGATTTAATTTTCAAAACCTAAACAGTCCAACACAAATCAGAACAGATAATCTGGTCCAGCTGCCTCAAAAACTCAGCAGGCTTCTGCCCTTACCCAGGTATCTCCAGCTAGCCGCAAGCTGGGATGTTGCTGTAGTATGCACTGAAATCCAGCTGCCAGTCAATACACTGCTGTCTCATCTTTCAGCCATTCCTATCTGGTACTCTGTCCTGCCCATCTAGGGCTGCCTTTGTTATCTCTACAAAAATTACTTCATGAAGATGCATATGAGGAGGTCCTTATAAACATGAGCAAAGCCAGCTCACTGCCAACCTTCAAACCCTTCTTAAGACCCTTCTACCCATCTTTCTGTTGGTGTGTTTGTACAGTACCTATCACAACAGGGACTGATCCAAGACTGGGCTCCTTATGTGCTACTGCAATACACGATAAATGATAATAAAAATAAGTTACATAAATTCTTAATAAAATAATTTAAAAAATTAAAAGTTTGTCCTCACTCTCTCTCATCATAATTTATGTTTTACCTCATTATGTCCATGAGACGTTTTCCAAATCCAAATATTTCCTGAACAAAAAAAAAATTCCATATACAAATATAATCTGAATACAAATACAAGTCTATTCACATCTCTAAATATATCTGTAAACCAGAAAAATAAATCATCTGGTTTAACAGAGGGCTGGTTAAACAATGTCATGCTTAGGTACTTGGGAAAAGAAAAAAAGAAAAAGAAGCATGAAAACAGAAATAGTCTCAGGAGGTAGTCTCTTCTGCAGTTTACTCTTGAGAGCTAGATGGTGGTATTTAAAGAAAGGAAACAAAATATACTAAAAAAACCCCACTCAAAATAAATCTAACTTTATGTAACTAAATTTGAAAATGTATATCAAACTAGAGAGAAAAGTAAAGGTAATGATACGTAAAGTTCTAAAAATTATTTGAGAGGTTGTTTTCACTCTCCTCATTAGTGAAAAGAATGGGGGAACTATAGATAAAAAGTAGTACTTGAAAACTAAATATAAGAGGTCATAAAATATCTTTGCACATAGTAGGAGAAAAAGTGCTTAATTTCTGATTGCAATTTATTCCCTTCACACTTTTAGCTTTATTATTTCTGACACAACTTTTCAGAGTATGAGATTTGTCAGAATTTGCATCCATCAGCAACGAATAAAATATTTGTTCGCCAAAAAAATGATTATTTTCTTTCTTGCATCCTACAACAGAACAGTTATTCTGTATTTCTACCACATCATGCAACTATTCAAATATGCTGTTTTGCAGTACATTAAACCTGAAACACAATTTCAAACTACCCTCAAAACATTTTGCTTTATCATTTCTTAGTTACTGTAGTCAGTGACAAACTTGACTTTATTTTACTTGCAATGTATGGGCAGTCAGTAATCTTCTGTACATTTACATACAATAGATGCCCGATTCAAATCAGCAACAAGGTTCTGAAAAGCTCTGATCACCGATCCACATAGTTTGGATGCCTATCATAACCTTTTTTAGGTATCTTTAATAGGTACTGCCTCCTCTATCTTTCTTTATGCTGAAATAAATTTGTTAGTCTCTAAGGTGCCACAAGTACTCCTGTTCTTTCTAAACAGTTCATTTCCAGGCATGGTCTTACAACAACCCACCAACCTAACTACTCTTTCCACTTCCTTAAACCCTTTCTCAGTAACAACTACTGGTTTGTTCCCTAACTTTGGAAAGTTTATTACTAAAGAGTCTTGGATAGAAAATAAAACTTTTTGATAAAAGAATGGATAGATGAACAGATAAAGCCCAGAAGAAAAGTAAAACAAAGTAACGCTTTCTAAACTATCTAGCAGACATTGTAGACTGCTTAAGGAGAGTAATGACAGAGAGTCATTGAGTCCAGCCCCTTGCCTTCACTAGCAGGACTAAGTACTGATTTTGTCCTAGATTCCCAAATGGCCCCCTCAAGGATTAAACTCACAACCCTAGGTACCAAGACAAAGCAAATGTTCAAACATATCATTGCAGAGAAAATGAAACTTCAAAGATTTTTAACAGACCATGAGGACCCCAGCATCTACACAAAGCGGAGAAGAGATAGCTCAGTGGTTTGAGCACTGGCTCCCTAAACCCAGGGTTGTGAGTTCAATCCTTGAGGGGGCCATTTGGGAATCTAGGACAAAATCAGTACTTGGTCCTGCTAGTGAAGGCAAGGGGCTGGACTCAATGACCTTTCAAGGTCCCTTCCAGTTCTAGGAGATAAAAGAATGAATGAATGATCCTATTTTTAAATTTTTTTTTCAGAGGGAAGGGATAGCTCAGTGGTTTGAGCATTGGCCTGCTAAACCCAGTGTTGTGAGTTCAATCCTTGAGAGGGCCATTTGGGGATTGGTCCTGCTCTGAGCAGGGGGTTGGACTAGATGATCTCCTGAGGTCCCTTCCAGCCCTAATAATCTATGATTCTATGACTTAGTTATTTTGAGAAGTGAATTCAAAATGCCCATGGAATTTTGTGGGTCCTTGGGGCCATGCAAAATCCTATAACATGTCCCATGAGGCCACTACACTTCTAGAGTTACAGCACTGTATTTCTTGCAGAGTGTAACATGTGCATTGGGATGCACTGTATTTACTCTATTTTTGATAGACATGTCACATATTAGAATAAAAGGGAGCTTGGTTTTATAAATTCAGTACAAAGTACTCCCCAGAATAATAAGGTACTGTACTGGTAAGCTCGGTGACAAGACCTGCATTAAAGAAAAAGGATGGCGCAGGTTAGGGCAGAATCCTAGATCTTGGGAGGCTTGGGTTTAACTCCATGCTCTGCCACAGTGTGACCATTATGACCTTGGGCAAATGATTTAGCCTCTCTGTGCCTCAGTTCCTCATCTGTAAAACTGGGATAACAGAATTTCCCTTCCTCACTGAGGTATAGTGAGGATAAATATATTAAAGATTGTGAGACACCCCGATACTACAGTGATGGAGGCCACTTAAGTACTTTTGATACAAATGGAGCACGGAACAATTGTTCACCATATAACCTTATATATAACCCTTTTACATAGAAAGAAGGAGATGATGGCCAATCTTGTGGATCCTAAACCATATTTTCCCCAAAACTGCTAAAGATTTAACTCTCCCCTGAATTTCCATTAGAGACAGGCCAGAAGCAGTGTTAATCTTAGGGATGTGCAGACAACTCCTAATGAATGAAGTTCTGTGATAATATTTTTTTTTCCTTTTTAAATAGGGATAAAGGTGAAAAGAATGGTAGTGACAGAAACTTCATGGGGAAAGAGCTGACTAGTGGTAAGACGAGAAAAATAAGACTGAAGAAACTGTCTCCATCCCAGGTAGTTCTTGTTCTCGCTCTACAATATGCAAGTCCAGAATTAGTCAGAAGTGAAGACTTGAGTTTAATATCTTAGACTGAGATTTTTCTAAGACCCCAAAGGGATTTTGATACCCAATTCCCATTACATTATGGGGAATGTGGCATTCAGATCCCTTAAGGCAGTGTTGAAAACCTGAGTGTTAACAGTTCAATGCTCCCCTACTGCTGCTTTGCAATGTCAGTACTTGATGGGGACTCAGGATGGGATTTTCAAAGGAGTACAAGAAAATTAAGTTCCTAAATCTCATTGAAAGTCAGTGATATTTGGCCACCTAAGTCCCTAAGGCTTCTCTGAAAATCAGTGGGAATTCATGATTTCTTGAACTACAGCCTAGAATGCTTACGTCACTATTACGGCAATTACACCTCTACCTCGATATAATGCTGTCCTCGGGAGCCAAAAAATCTTACTGCGTTATAGGTGAAACCACATATCGAATTTGCTTTGATCCACCAAAGTGCACAGCCCCCCTCTCCCCCCGAGCACTGCTTTACCGCATTATATTGGGTCACATTATATCGGGGTAGAGGTGTATATTACTGTGAATATCTGAAGTTTCACAGAATATCTATGTATTTTAATTTTAATTATGCAAGGAATTCAAGGCTCTACTACATACTTATCAAAAACATATATAGGAAAGATCACATAGGCATTTACATCAGAGGCAGTGGTTTCAGTTAGAGAAATTTCTTCTGTATTCGGTCTTACTCTTATCGAAAACCATGATGTTCAAGTTCTGCATACAATGCATTTTCTATTTCTATATGATTTCCCAGTAGAAAAAAAAAGGATTCTATCAGTATCAGACTAACTATATGAAATTCATATACCAGCAAGAAGTTTTT
The DNA here is from genome assembly GCF_025201925.1 of Gopherus flavomarginatus. Lineage (NCBI taxonomy): Eukaryota > Metazoa > Chordata > Testudines > Testudinidae > Gopherus > Gopherus flavomarginatus. Next base: position 59,146,359 of record NC_066626.1, on the reverse strand, counting down.
ATATTAACTTTGTTTTAAAAAAGCAAGATGTTTTCAATAGATACCTATAATCACTTAGTTTAAAAGTATCATGTAAGACACCAGTAAAGAGAAATGAATATTTCTAAAAGAGGCTGAAAGGAAGCTATTGGTGGAGAGTTTCCATTGCTTTTTCCAGAGATGTCAGAATGGTTATTGGGAGATTGCAAGATTATTGGAGAAGGTCACAGGTGGCCCACTCTTCCCTCAGTGCTCTACTTTGGGCTTCTCCCAGATGTCTTCATCTTTTTGCATCCAGCTACCCTGAGACATTAACACTACTGTGTTTGCTCCCTTGAGACACATGACTCTTGACTTGAAACACCCTTGCTTATAGGCTCCCCATGTGAAACACGCATTCTTAAATGCACATCATGATACTCATATCCCTCCAATGGACTTGCCTCGAGGACGCCCAGTCTACTCCTTTATTAAGTGCCATTTTGTATAATCACTTTCAGAGGACGAAACTGAGTTCCTTCCCACAGAGAGACTTCCCTATCTCTCCTATACAATTGAAGCAAAGAGCTCTGACAAGAGGTTCTACCCTTACTAGAGCAGAGATCTGAGAGAGCAGTTCATTCAATGTCAGATGCTAACTGAAGGACAGATCAAGAATAGAAGGCATCTCGGTTCCAGCTATGACTTACCTCAATTTCAAGAAATCCAATAGCTAAATTAAGCACTTAAATGCTCAGAGTGAGAAGTTTAACAATTATATTCCTAAAGTAGATATATTCAGTGATAGCAGCAGCAATTCAACGAACTGGGGAGTTGCAGAGCCTGTGAGTTATTACATCATAGAGCTGACTGATATCAGCACGTAGATGAAGAAGAAATAGCTGAAGCTACACCCAGGGAAGATAGCGATTATCCTCTTAGACAGAGGGAAACACTTCAAATGACATCTAGTCTGCAAACCAGAAGTCCTTCTAGACTACTCACTGACACTGGATTGCCAGACAGTCTCAGCCACAAAAAATGCTTTCTGTCATCAGCAGCTTGATAGAAGAATTCCCCATCCTCTTCAGTGACCTAACCTCAATCATACATGCCTTTCATTACTTCCAGATTTAATTACTGCAATATAATATATCTTAGCTTGAAAGCATTAGCCCTGGAAAAGCTGCAACTTATGTAGAATGCAGCAATACACTTTCACAGCAATGTGAGATACCAAGAATACATCACTTCTGTACACCCACTCACTTCACTGATAACCAGTTTAATACCTGATCAAGTTAATCATATTCAGTCCTCAATGGACTGAGCGAGCCCATGATACCTAAAAGATTGTCTCACCCTCTGGGATCTCAACCACCTTCAACAACTCCACTCTTCATAGAAAACGAATTGTTTATTTCAAGGGTCAGGCTTGTGTATGCAGTAGACATGGCTTTCTGAGCAGTCAACCCTAAGATTGTGGAATTAATTCTAGAAATAACCAAGAATGACCTCAAACCTTACCACTTCCAGATTCAAATGCAAAACTCACTGATTTGAACTTGCTTTCCCACAAAGTGATTCATAATTGTTTAGCATTGCAATAAGGGTAAAAATATGTAACTTGCTCTCCAAAGCTGTAGGGAGATGAATGAAAAAGAAACTTTGTTGATGTCATTGATCTTGAATACTTTTAGAAGGTGCTCACACACCATGACAATAGGTGTAGTGCAAGAATATAAACAAAACAGAAAGCTATGCCTACCATAGAGAAGATAACTAATCCTACATACAGTGAGTAGAAAGGCAGCATGGTCTAGTGCATAGGAAAGTGGAGTGGATTAAGAAGATCAGCATTCTATTTCCAACCCTGCCACTGACCTGCTGTGCATCTTCAAGCAAGTCATTTCACCGCTCTTTGCTTCTATTGCCCCCTCACCCTTTATTTGCCTTGTGTATTTAGATTGCAAGCTCTTTGAAGCAGGGAACTGACGCTTACTATGTATTTGTACAGTGCCTAGAGCTATATATGGGTGCTACTATAAAACAAATGATAACTACAAGAAGATGATTTTTATTGACTAGCAGACTTTAAAAATATGGACTGCAAATCTTTTGTATAAAAGTCTCTCTGAGACAAGTTATCAAATAAATGTTTAAACAGCACTACAGAAAATACTATTTTGAAAAAAACTTCTTAAATACATACTACTTTTTTTTTTTTTTTTACAAATATGGAGTTATTTGCCTTAAAAGTAATTTATTGAACTTTAGAGTCTATATCTATCTTGAGATGGCAAGTCTTCTGTGTATTTGTTCCCTGAGTTTTGCATCATACGAATGTGTTTAATTACTTGCTGCATGAAGATTAATACAAAATTATTGAAAATAAATGACCTAATCATCTTCCATCACCAAAGTTCTTGGGTTATCTTTAAACAATACAAATACAGCAGGACAGTGCCAGAGAAGCAGTAAGTGGATAGCACTCTTTGGCATTTCAACAACAAATAGTGCAACCGCGATGCTTCACCAGAATGTTCAAAAAGTAAATTGAATGGCAGCATGATTGCAGTGGTTCCAGTTATGTTAATTAGGCTGAATTCATGGTTCATTGATGCTGCAATTATGCTGCAAAGAAATGCTGCAAGCATGCTATCTCATCCAACTGCAGCCTGCTGAGTATGCTGCCATTATTCTTCTTGTAGCAAAAACTCTTTCCAAAAGAGATAATATGTAGTAGTTCACATTTCCACATAAAATATGCAATTTACAAAGATGGAATTATATTAGTGTATTTTGACAACTTACCTTCTTCATTTACTGTTTTAATATGAAGGAAGAAATCATTTTTCTAAATTCATGGGCCATCTTTTTAAAGGTACTTTTGTTTGCTATTTTATATACTAGACATATGAATCACAGAAGATTCAGGTTGGAAGAGACCTCAGGATGTCATCTAGTCCAACCCCCTGCTCAAAGCAGGACCAAATTACAAGCCTTGTTAGCCCAATTTTACACACAAGGAAACTGAGGTAGTAACTTGCCCAAGGTCATGCAGCTAGTTGGTGGAAATAGAAACGAACTGACTTCTAGCTCCTTCCCCTGTTGATATTCCTTTATCTTCTCATTATGTAAAGCATATATACAACAAGCACATATCACTCAGATTGCAAAACCCTACACACCACAACAGACCAAAC